>NW_027397113.1:9141168-9141569 GCF_003265705.2 Callorhinus ursinus | reverse complement strand
TCTCTCATGGTTCAACTCCTCCTCTGATTTTCCCTTCATTTTTCCCTTCCTGCTATCTTCTTTTTTTTTTTTAACATATAATGTATTATTTGTTTCAGAGGTACAGGTCTGTGATTAATCAGTCTTGTACAATTCACAGCGCTCACCATAGTACATACCCTCCCCAATGTCTATCACCCAGCCACCCCATCCCTCCCACCCCCCACCACTCCAGCAAACCTCAGTTTGTTTCCTGAGATTAAGAATTCCTCATATCAGTGAGGTCATATGATACATGTCTTTCTCTGATTGACTTATTTCGCTCAGCATAATTACCCTCCAGGTCCATCCACGTCATTGCAAATGGCAAGATCTCATTCCTTTTGATGGCTGCATAATATTCCATTGTGTATATATATATA
>NW_027397113.1:9075823-9141068 GCF_003265705.2 Callorhinus ursinus | reverse complement strand
TCAAGCAAAACAGAAAGAAACCTTTTCTTTTTTTTAATTGACTGGGAAAAAATGTTAAGCGCCACGCAGAGCAAATACAACCCAGCCAGGGCCTGATGCAACCTACCGTACTGCTGCACCGAGAACCAGAGCGAGACTCACCGGGAATGTTGGGGGGCAAGAGGACTGGGGGGGGGGGGGGGGCGGGGTGAGGGTATAAACGTCTTGGGGCTGCCTTCAGGAACGTTTGCACTCCTCACAGAGAACCTGCCAGCACAGCAGGGTCGGAATGGCTGAGTCTCTGTAAATGGGGGGGTGAAGAGAGAGGCCAGGAGAGCGAAACGCCTCCTAGGTCTCTCGGGCTTTCTCGGCCTTGCACTCAGCCTGGGCTCAGCCACTCCAAGCCCGAAATTGTGGGGGTCCGAGGGGAGGCTGGCAGCGGAGAGAAGGGGCCTTTGGAGGATTCTCGTTCTTGGCCCCAGCTGCGCGGCTGCTGCTGTGGATGGCAGATTAGGAAATGGCACAGTGCATCCGAGCCCCGCGTCCCTCGTGGCCCCCAGGGTCTCCAGCCTTCTGTTTGCAGCTCCCGCCACAGCAGAGCTGGGGGCCTCGGGCTGCATGCAGGGCTGGCTGAGCTGCAGCCCCGGACAGTCTCGGAGAGAACCTGAGCATAGTCCGCAGGGTTCCAGGGAAGGAGGCCGCTGGTTTGCACCCCTGTGAGGAGCAGCTGAGAGAATGAAAATATGTCTCGGACAATGAAAACCTGAGCATATCTCTGGACAGACAGAAAGAAGAAGCATCCAGAAGGCTCGGAGTCAGTCACTCATCTCACCTCCACTTCTGCCCGGCCCCTGCCAGCCACTGAGATATATCAGGAACCAAAAGGTTATAGATCAGAGAAGTCTGAACGGAGAAGAAGGTGAGGGATCGGGGCGTCTAACTTCCTCATTGTACAGATGAGGAAACCAAGTCCAGAGAGGTTGAGCGACTTGCCAAGATCACAGAGAGCAAGTTCGTGGAAAAGGCTCCTCATGGCATGTTTCACTAACTGAACGGAATTCCAAGTCCTTCCCTTTCCTCAGGTCTGCACTCCATGAACATGCAGGGAGTTGGTGAAGGAAGGGGAGGCAGCTTGGCCCAGCAGTCAAGAGCATAGAGTCTGTGACAGATGGCTTGGCTCTGAGTCCCAGCCCCAGCAGTGACCTGCTGCTTAGCAGCTTAGTTCATCTTTCTCCACTTCTTCAACTATAAAATGGAGATCAAAATAATAGTGCCCTACTGGAGCACCTGGGTGGCTCAGTTGGTTAAGGATCCGACTCTCGGTTTCAGCTCAGGTCGTGATCTCAGGGTCGTGTGACTGGGCTCTGTGATGGATGGGCAATCTGCTTGAGGATTCTCTCTCCCTCTCTGACTGCCCCTCCTCTCACTCGCACATGCTCTCTCCTCTCTCTTTAAAAGAAATAAATAAATCTTACAAAAAACGATAGGGCCTATTTCATAGAGCTATGGTGAGGTTTGAGAGAGTTAACATATAAAAACGCCCGGGTAAATGTGAACTCTAAAAGTGTTGCCAGTGGTGATGATGGTGATGGTGAGGCTGATGGTAAGGCTGATCAACATGGTGATGGTGGCGATGGTGAAGGCGGTGCAGGTGTTGTTGAAGGTAATAGTGATCGTGATGGTGATGATGGTGAGGCTGATGGTGGTAGTCATGGTGATGGTCGTCATGGTGATGGGGATGAAGGTGAAGCTGATGGTGGTAGGGATGGTGGTAGTGATGGTGACCGTGGTAGTGATGGTGATGGTGATGATGGTGAGGCTGATGGAGGTAGTGATGATAGTCATGGTGACGGTAGTCATGGTGATGGGGATGAAGGTGAGGCTGATGGTGCTAGGAACGGTGGTAGTGATGGTGACTGTGGTAGTGATGGTGATGGTGATTGTAGTCATGGTGACGGTGATGGTGATGATGGTGAGGCTGATGGAGGTAGTGATGATGGTAGTGATGATAGTCATGGTGACGGTAGTCATGGTGATGCTGGTGACAGTGACAGTGATGGTGATGGTGAAGGAAGGACAAGCCAGGAAATGCTGCTCCACCGAGGACATCAGGCACCCAGAGGGAGGCAAAGACTTGGGATACCAGACGCCCTTCCTCAACAAAGCATTTTGGGGATTTTACTTGGTTCTCCAGCTTGTTCAGTCTTTCCCAAGAACGTTGTCTGAGAGGGGCCTGGGCCATCCTGTGTGAGATCTGCCAGAATGGTCTGGTCTGGCCCCTGCCCCCGGGGGTTCCAATGTCTAGGGGCTCAAGCCCCTCGGGGACAGGGTCTAGGCTGCGTTCATCTCTGCATCCCCAAACTTGGCGCTCTGGAGGCACAACGAGGTGGCAGTGAGCACGGGTTTGGAAGGCAGACTCACGGTTTAAATCCAGGCCCTGGCTGTTGCTGGCAGTGTCCCCCTGGACAGGGCATTCTCCCTCTCCCAGCGTCTACACCATGAATATATTCAACTCACATCACGGAGCCGTGTGGAAGAGTAACAGTGATATCTGTCAGGAGCCACCCTGAGTGCCAAGTATACAGTAGGTGCTCAATAATTGGTAGCTGTTGTTAATAATGAACATTGACCATGGTGACCTGGGGAGTATGAAGGTCTCGAGTGGGAAAGAGAAGTGGCAAGCCCTCCACGCATCCCAGGCCGGCAAAGCGCCCCAGCCGTCCTCCCAGCACCTGCCCCAGGCCCCGCCAGCTCCACAACCAGCGGCCCCAGCTCCGAGCACTGGACGCCAAAACCTCACAGTGTTATTACCAGGAGGCTTGGCTGGGGGGAGAGGGCCGACCGGCTGGGGCCTGTCTTCCCTTACAATTCTACCACCAGCTCCAGAACACTCAGGCAAAAACAGCCTTTTTAAAACACACCTATTTTTTTTTTTTTTTTAACACACGGCAAAAATTTCTCCAAAGCAATTTCAATGGAACCATTTACTCCCTAAAGTTGTCACCCTGACTGTCCCGGCTCCCGGTTGCGAAGCTAGCCCAGGGGTCAGACAGATGGAAATCAGAGCCCCAACTTCAAAGCTGACAGAGCTGAGCGACAAACGTTGGGGCAGGGGTGCTCTGAGGCCACACAGGTGCACCCCCCTGCCCCAGGCCCACCCAAATCCGACCTCCGCCACAGCCACAGATGAGCTGGCCACAGGGGTGCTCCATGAGAGTCCCCGCAATAAGCCAGTTTGCCCCCCCAGCTCCGGAGTCAGACGGGACTTCCCAAATGGCCCCTGTTGCTATTGAACAGGCCTGGGCAGGAGCCACACCAGAGGGGTGGCCAGCTCCCCAAGACCCCTGTCCACTGGGGCTCTGGTCCTGACTCCTTTGTGCCCCCCAGCTGCGCTATCTCGGGCCCCCCCCTTCCATCTCCGAGCTTCGACTTCCTCCTCTAGAAGCTGAGCCGTTGAAGATAAATTGCTGTCATACCTAACCTGCTTTGGGGATATCAGAAAGTAGCAAATGATGCCTGGGGTTCCCATTCTGGGTCATTCCTCTGGTTCTCTACAACTGTGAAGTTCAAGCTCTTTTAGACTGAAAGCAACGCTCACGAGGGGTTTACCCTGCAGCCGAATGCACAGAAAGGGGTCCTTATCCTCACAACTGACCGGGTACTCTGACATTCTCTATTCTCGTCCATTTCATTTCGTAAAAAACGTGACGGCTGCATGACTACATAATTTTTAAAAATTAATGGTGGCAAGGCCACCTATCACTGCAAAGGAAGAGCACGAGGAAACGCTGGGGGGTGATGGAAATGTTACCTTGACTATGATGGTGATCACCCAGTATGTGTTAATATTCATAGATCTGTGCACCAGAGGAAAATCCACTTTACTGATGCTCGTTTAAAAAGTAAAGTTTTAAAACGGGGAAAATTTGATAGCTGCAACCCACAGAATTGGTTTCATGACCCACCTAGGGGTTCTGATGTATAGTATGAAACCCTGAACCCCATATTGGGGGGGTGCAAAAGAGGCCACTGCTCATGCTGTGGGTGGGTGTGAGGTGGGGTAGGGGGGTAGGGGGCAGGAGGGAGGTTCCACTTCCTGACCCTCCTCTCTGCTTTCTGCAGTCACTTCCTGCCTCGGGGGGCCCTACTGGGAGGACTCAGGTAAGGAAGAGCCATACAGAGGCCTGGAGCAGGGGCTGATGGGGGGGCAGGGCTGCGATTCCATCAGGCTATAGGGGGACCTGTCAGAGTGAACCCCACCCCAGAGAGAGAGCCCCAGCATGCCCAGACTCGTACACCCACACTCACATATACATTTAGATGCCCATGTGCCGACGGATGCCCTCAATGGCCTGAATGCTAGTTCTCAGGATAATTTCTATTATAACCCACTCACCATGCAGAGAAAACATACTGGCCCATAATGCACCCTGCAAAGTCCTGTTTCCTACTCGCTCCTGCCAGATCTCCCCGGTCAAATGCATTTGCAGCTGAGGCTGTAGAGAGAGGCTGCACCAGATTGTAAAGTATGTGGAATGCCCTGCCTTCAAGGTTGGACTTTTAAGAGGTTAGTGTTTCCCAAACAGGGCTCATGGAATGTGTTGGATAAAAGGTAGGCAACACCGTCCCTCACTGGAGACTGACTGTGTCTACCGGCCTGGAAAAGGCTCTGAGAAGTCCTACAGTGAAGAAACCTGTTCGGTAATTTTTAATTCAGCAGTTCTCAGACTCATCTCTCCCTAGACCTCACTCTTTCACATTTCTTGAGATAACATCATGCTGAATGTGTTTGGGGGGAAATGTGGCTAGAGGGTCTCAGAAGCCATGTGCAAACAGAAGGAGCCGCAGGGGCCTTGGTGGGCCCTGTCCAGGACCTAGAGCCCTGCGGTGGCATCCTAGCTCTGAGCTCTAGCAAGTGCTTTGTCCTCTCTAAGCCCCAATTTCCCCACCTATAAAATGGGGAGAACATCTCTTCCCTGGTGAGGAGTCAGTAAGTCTGCTCACTGGAGGGAAAGTGCAGAACATCCTGCCGATGTCAAGTGTTGGACGAGCCCCCTTTGTCTCCAACTAGTCTAGCGACCTTGCCAAGCCCTAGCGCTGTGCTCTAGGCCCCAAGCCCCAAAGATAAAGGTAGCCTGCCCAGAACTTTCCAACCAGGGAAAAACCTCCATCCCACAATCACTAGGAAAAACCTTCTACATTTAAAAAAAAAAAAAAAAAAAAAATTCTTGAATAGGTAATACAGTTGCCTGGCTTAAAACTTTAAAAATATAAAAAGACCTACAGTGATGAACCTCATTTCCATTTCTGTCCCCCATCTGCCCAGTCTTTCCCCCATCCTAACACCCCAGGTAACAACCACATGGATTCCTGTCTTGTCTCTCCTTCTAGAATCTGTACAGATACAAATATATATATATCCTTTTTTCCTTCACAGAGCTTTAGAAAATCACACTAGTCCTGCTCCTACCTATGATCCAACAATTCCCCTCCTCGGTATTTACCCAAGAGAAATGGAACACGTGCCCACACAGACAGACATCAGTTCACGAACGTTCCACACGGCTTTGTTCACAGCAGCCAAATGGTGGCTAGATAAATAAATCGTGGCATAGCCACACAGCGAGACCTTATTCCACAACAAAAAGGGATGTGGTGCATGCAACGATGCAGAGAAAACCCAAATGCCGGGGGAAGGGGCTCAGACGAGAAAAAGAGAGTAACAGAAACACAAACACGCTGCATGATTTGCATGATTCCATGTACATAACATTTGAGAGGAGGCAAAACGCGTCCCTAGCGACAGAAAGCAGATCAGTGGGCACCTGGGGCTGGATGCAGGGGAATCAGTCGCACATGGGCACAAAGGAACTTTCCAGCTGTGTGGTGGTAGTTCCAGACATGCATGCGTTTGTCAGGTTCCCCTGGACCACTCTCACAATGAGTGCATTTCACTGGGTCTAAATCGTACCTCAACAGCGCTGATTTGAGAAGTCAGAAAGAGAAAAATATAAACGGGCAACAGGCCCTATTTCTACTGAAGCAGAACTTGCAGAGTGGGGCGATCCTGCTGGACAATGGGGTGCTGAGCACCCCCTTGCCCGCTGCTCTGAGTTCCCCTCAGCTCCGAGATCTCCAGCCCCATCCCCTGGGGCCCCGCTGCGGGGGACCGCCTGAGTGTCTGGGAAGCCCCCCCAGCCCCACCCCGCCGTGCCCCCAAGGACAAAGCTCCCGGGAGCCATGCAGGCAGCCCCGCGGGGTGGAAGGCAGCCTGGCTGGGTGGGAGCCTGGTGGGGAGAGGGCAGAGGAGGGTTCCCACGGAGGGGACCCCCCCACACACACCCCTCTTTGACCCCCAGGGAACCCAGTGAGACTGACAGGCTCCAGGTCACCGTGCCAAGGGCAGCTGGAGGTCCTCCTCGGGTCCACATGGCGCAGAGTGTCTAGGTGGAGCTGGAGACAGAACCCGAACCACTGGGAGGACCCCAGGCAGGCCTCGAAGCTCTGCCGGAGCCTCTCTTGCGGGGACGCCTTGGTCTTGGCCCACTTCCCTGACTTCGACAGTCCCCAGGCCCTGGTCACCTGCCATGGACACCTGGGGTCCTTCTCCAACTGCACCTCCAGTGAGGCCAACCAGAGGAGCCCTCTGGGCCTGATCTGCCTAGGTGGGTGACGAGTCGGCCACACGGGTCCCCTGGGCCTGTGCACCAGCCCCCGGGGAGGCTGCCCAGGACCTGGGATCTGGGGCCTGAGCCGGCAGGTGGAAGGGGGTCCTGACTTACAACAATCCCCCCCCTCAGAAACGTATACTGGTGGGGAACTGGAGGGGAAGGGCTGAGGGGGTGCCGGCACCTGCCGGGGGGGAGGGGATGGAAGAGGTCGAAAACCTGGTTCTGCCATTGCTAACATTCCCGTCTCCTATTAACCTTCACTTTACCAACGGTAAAATGGGCTGGTGCTGCCCACCCCACGGGACCCTTAGAGACAATGTGGACCAAGTGGGCCTAATGGGGCAAATGGCACTTACATCACGCGTTCTAGGTCTTTCTCCAAACTGTCTGGTACCCCAGCCCTCCCCCCCGACCCCGCCTTCTTTCCCCCCAACCTCCAGTCCTCCCTCCCAGGGCTCCTGCCTCTCCCTCACCAGAGTATCTCATTGCAGAGCCAAGGAAGACAACACCTCCTCCCACAAGCCCCCCACCCACCACCACTCCAGAGCCCACAGGTAAGAATTCTGAGGTTCCTGGCGCCAGGGTGCGGGATTTAGCAAATAAAAACCCGGGATGCCCCGTTGCACTGGAATTTCAAGTGAACATGAAAAAATTTAGTCATAAGTAGGTCCTAGGCAACGTTTGGGAGCTCACGACCTCCCACCGGCTGTGGACCTGTCTTTCCTTGGAACCAGACAAGGAAGGCCCCCCACGGCCAGCCGGGCAGCCCTCAGGCCCGCTCCCCGCTTTCTCCCTCCACAGCTCCTCCCAGGCTGCAGCTGGTGGCCGGACCCGAGGGCCTGCGCTGCGCCGGCGTGGTGGAGTTCTACTACGGCAGCCTGGGGGGCGCCGTTGGCTACGAGGCGCAGGACCAGGACGGGACCCAGGACCTGAAGAACCGCATCTGTGCGGCCCTCCAGTGTGGCTCCTTCCTGAAGCATCTGCCGGAGGCCCAAACGACCAGGACCCAAGATCCAGGGGAGAGTAAGCCCTTGCCCGTTCGATGGAAGATCCAGAATGCGAGCTGCGCCTCTCTGGAGCAGTGCTTCGGAAAAGTCTCCCCCTATGAGGGTGGCCAAGCTCTGGCCCTCGTCTGTTCTGGTGAGTGAGACCCCGCGAGGACCCACGGGGTGCCCCCAGATGCTCCGCCACCACCTGGTCCCAGAAACCCCTGCGTGGGGCACTGGGCACTGGGCACTGGGCACCATGGAGAACGGGAGGGAAACAGAGGGTGGGGTGGGGTCAGGAAGCTACACTCCCACTCAGTGCTCTGGAGATCTCCGCAAAGTAACAGGGAACAAGCTCAAAAGCACCGCCGGCCTGGCTGCCGCTTGGGAAGGTGGGATCAGCCAGGACTTCCAGGATGAGGCGAGGTCTCCTCAGGGGTTTGGAAGGAGGAGAGGAGCGTGCGTTTGGTGGAGCAGAGGTCCCACCTCTTTAGGTGGGACTCGTGACTCGTGCCAAGGATCAGAGCAGGTGGAGCACTGGGAGGGGACCAGCCTTGCAAGAGGGGAGTTTGTAAATCCCAGAATTGGAAGAGTCCGCTGGAGCAGGGGTGACAAGTGGGAGGTCCCCCGGGGAACAGCAGGCAGAGGGAGACCAGAGCAGGTCCCCAGAGAGCTCCCCGCAGAGGCTCCTGCACAATGACAAGAAGACTGACGAATCTGGTGTGGCTGAGGGGAGGAGACCAAAGAGGATGGTCTTGGGGACCCCAAAACCAGGATCACTGGGGAAGTGGAGGAGGAAGAGACTACAGGTCAGAGGAAGAATAATCATAGCATGCCTTGGGAGGGAGTGGGTTCCCATCACCAGTCCAGACTATAAGAAGTCAGACTTACTGAGCACTTCCCTGGTGCTAGAGACCTTCCCAGGACGGTCGTTCATTTTCACAACAACCTCAGGAGGTGGGTGCTATTATTATCCCCACTTTACAGATAAGGAAGCTGAGGCTCAGAGGGGTTAAATTTCTTGCCCAATATCACAGAGCATTAGCGGGGATTTCCACTCAAGCAGTGTCACTCCAGAGCCTGCTGTCTAAACCTTGGCTACCAGAAGCATGGTCCTGGACCAGCGGCACCAGCTACATCAGGCTGGTTAGAAATGCAGATGTGCAGGCATCACCCCAGACCTACTGAATCCGATCTGCGTCTCAGCAAGGTCCTATGGGTGTGTGTGCACACATCTGGGAAGCCTTGCTCTGGACCACTGGGCTATCCCGCAAGTACACCCGCCCCCGCCCCCTTCCCTCCCCACCCCCCAGCCACCCCCCAGCCCCATGGGTACCTGGTGTGAATTAGTCAGACACGACCCCCTCCAGGTAGAAGCAGCCCCCAGGGTTTCCGGGCCTGATAAGGGGAGATGGTCTGGCTCTCAGCCCCACCCACCACTGCCCTCCCGCAGTCTACAACCTGCAAAACCAGGCAGGGAGGGCTTGCCTTTGAAATTCTGTTCTAAGTAGAAAATTTCCTAGGGCCTTTTAGATGGATGTTGCTATGGAAACAGGCCAAGCTGGTGAGACCACAGCTCACTCTAACCTGAGCCCAGGTGGGCCTCAGCCTGGAGCCCAGGCCCCACCCTGACGAGCAGAAATGGACTCAGTCCTTTCATGAAAGCCCACCCCTTGAGGCTGGGCAGCAGGATTGCTGGGTCTTGTCTCACCCCTGAACTGCCAGGACCCAGAGCAGGAAGTGTTTCCCATCCCCAGGCCTCAGTTTCTCCTTTCTGAAAAGCCCTCCCACCTCTCAAGGAGCAGCAGGTGAAGGAGAGGATGGTTCTCAGAGGGACGTGGACCCAGGGAGAGCCTGTTTCTCATTGCTCTTCTCTTTACCCTCACCTGCCTGGGGGCCCCAGGCATCGGGCATTGCCACTCTGCAGCTGCTCCTCTGAAAGCGCCCATGGTGTCACATCTCAGGATAGCTCCCAGCAGCTGCCCACACATGCCAGGGCAAGAGCGTGATGAGGGAAATGCCAGAAGATGCCAGAAGGAGGGAAGGACAGAAAGGAAGGTGATCCCAGCGCCCCCCCAACAAGCTGGGCTCTGCCAGGGCCCCCCCTTGGCCAGAGACACGGGGCCCCAGTGGCCAGGCATGTAGGCTAGGGGCCAAGGAAGCTCCCTCCAAACCCGCCATCTGCCCTCCATTGCTTCCCCTCTCCAGATTTCCAGCCCAAGGTGCAGAGCCGCCTGGTGGGGGGCAGCAGCTTGTGTGAAGGCTCCGTGGAGGTGCGCCAGGGCAAGCGGTGGGACATCCTATGCGACGTGCCCCGGGCCAAGGGCACAGCACGGTGGGAGGAGGTGTGCCAGGAACAGCAGTGCGGCAAAGTCAACTCCTACCGGGTGCTGGATGCTGCCGAGAAGACCTCCCGCGGCTTCTCCTGTCCCGAGGAGAAGCTGTCCCAGTGCCACCAGCTGCAAGAGAAAAAAGCCCACTGCAAGAGGGTGTTTGTCACGTGTGAGTTGGCCACAGCCCACCGGGGCAGAGGGCAGTTCTGGATTTTCCCTCTAGGACCTAAGCACTGAGCGTGTTTTTGAGCGACAGGCTCCAGGACTAGACAGAGAGCTGCGGAGCCCTAGAAAAGGATGGATAGCTGGCAAATTGGGGGGGGGGAGGGGTGGCAATGGTGCTCAGACAGCAGTGAGCATGAGCCATAAAGAGGAGACTGGCCTTAATGGACGAGAGAGCTTTCATTCTATCTTCTAGTCTTCCAGGATGGAGGATAGAAAAGCAAGGGAGAAACAGTAATCGAATAACACATAAAAGAGGGATGGACAGACGGATGGATGGATGGACGGATGGATGGACAGACAAACGGACGGGTGGGTGGGTGGATGGATGGATGGATGGACGGATGGACAGACGGGTGGGTGGATGGATGGATGGATGGACGGATGGACAGACGGGTGGGTGGATGGATGGATGGGTGGATGGCTATTAGCATATGATGGCAAGGTGATCACTTATAAGCAACGGGCAAAGGGTAGAAAGTTAAATAGTTGACAACAAGAGTGGCCCGTGATAGCTGGATGATGAAGTGCTGGATGATAGGGAGCAGACAGATGAATGGGTAGCAGAGAATTCCAGAGACGGCCGGAGGGGCGGGTGTCTAACCGCCTTCTGCACATGCTGGTGTTGCTGCCAGGAGCAAGGCGGGGCGCGGGGGGAGCCGGCCGGCCAGCAGCCTCCCTCCGAGCGGACAGTTCCGATGGCCCGGGCAGGACCTCCCTGACCTCTCTGCCTCCCGCAGGCCAGGACACAAACCCGGCAGGCCTGGGCGCAGGCACCGTGGTGAGCATCGTCCTAGCCCTCGTGCTCTTGGCAGTGCTGCTGGTCGTGTGCGGCCCTCACGCCTACAGGAAGCTGGTGAAGAAATGTAGGTGCGGGTGCCCCAAACCCCGTCCCTTTCAAGCCCCTGTGAGGAGAGCCGGGAGGGGCGGAGGAGGGCACCTCCGCTTTGCCACCCTTCCCCTCCCCTCCCCCCAGCCCCTCCTCCCCGCCCTTAGGAACAGAAAGTCAGGAACATGGTAAGCGCTGATTGGCCCACACCTGACCCTGCCCCGCCCCCGCCGCGACGCACCCCCAGGCCAAAGGGGCGTGGCCTTTTTCAGAGTGGAGCACGCCCCCAGCCTCCAGATCTGGGTTCCAGGCCTGGCTCCAGTCCCTAGCGACTGTGCAAGACGCTGATTGAGCCACTGCCTCTCTGAGCCTCAGTTTCTTCATCTGCCTAATGGGCGATTGCACACATTGTGAATATAAGGGGCTGGTATCCTTGCCTTGCAGAACTCTGGGAAAAATTATTCAGAGACAGGAAGTGGATTAGAGAGGCTGAGGCTGAAAAGAGAAGGCCTGGAGATGCGCAGTGTTGGCCAGGTCCCTAGCACCCTCCTCGGTTTTATTCTGGTTGTAATGCCCCGTGGTTGTTTCTTCTGGAGAAGCAGCCCCCTCGACACGCTCCTTTAGCTCTGGTTGGGTCCAGTTGCCCTCCTGAGCAAATCAGAAAACTGAGCCGCCGAAAGACTTCAGGGGGTGAAGTCCAGCCGCACCTATCACCTCCTGCCTCCCTTCCCCCCCCACCTCCCCATCCTTCCCTCCCATGATCCCTGCCCACCCCCGTCCTCACGTGCCTCTCCTGCCTGTCTCCCAGTCCGCCAGAAGAAACAGCGCCAGTGGATTGGCCCCACAGGAATGAACCAGAACAGTAAGTGTCCCAGGAGGCAAGGTGCTCCCTCAGCCCTGGCCAGTGTCCACACGGGTCATGGTTAACAGCTGACCACTATCAAAGCCGGCAGCAACTTGAGGCCTCTCTGCCATGCTCATCTAAGGTGGGACCGTGGTCAACAGATGTTACCAGGTGGTACCCCGAAAGAGGACTCCATGATCATAGAGATTTAGAAATCAGCGAGTTAAGCGACATTAGACTTGGTTCTTTATCTCAGGACTTATCAGAACCTTAATGGGCATTTTTGCAAGAAGGGCTGTCCAATCTTTTTCTCATGGAACAACTGAAAAAGGCCATTCTTAAAACATTAAAACCTTTTGAAGCAGCTAGCCCATCCCGCCCCGTCGTTCTTCATCCTCTCTCCCCCTAGCCACAGCCAGACCACCCTAATGGATAGAACCACGGCCCCCCTCCCACCTCCCACTCCACATTCCTCCTTCCCTTTTGCAAGTCAAGGTGTGTTGTGGAAGTCTCCTTTACAATATAAAGCCCCTCAGCTCTAGGAGAGGAGGGATGTTATCTGCCCTATCACTTGTATTCCAATTCCCTGCTTAATAAATGCTGGATGAATGACTAACTGACCGGCGGAAGGCCCACCCCGACAGTTACACTGCTGGCCAACCCCAAGCTGCTCTAAAACTCTGGCCCCTGCAAGAATGAACCTGCCCAGGGAGAAAGGATAGAGGGATGCACTGAAGGAACTGTGGGTGCCCTTGCCCCCTCCCCCATCACACAGAAGGAACAAGAAATTTAAATTCCCGGCCCCTGGTGGGAAGGAGGAGGGACAGAGCAGCGAGGCTAATGACACCGGCTCCTGCCTCTGCTCAGTGTCTTTCCATCGCAACCACACGGCGACCGTCCGGTCCCAGGTTGAGAACCCCACGGTCTCACCCATGGAGAACGAATACAGTCAGCCGCCCAGGAACTCCCACGTCTCTGCTTATGCAGGTAAGCGGCCGCCGATGCTTCCGGGGATGAAGGTGGCAGCACGGGTCACGTGATTGCCCGGAGAAGGGATGCCCCGGGGGACAGGGAGCTCTCACTGCCCTTTGACAGTGGTCCCAGTAGAGTATGGAACGGATCCAGCCTTCCCGGGCCTCAGCTTGCCCCCCCCCCCCCCCCCCCCCCCCCCCCCCCCCCCCCCCCCCCCCCGCCGGAGACCGTGAGCCGCTCAGCTCGAGAGAAGAATACGCTGGGATGCCATTAACCACAGCACTGCTGTGACCTAACAGGCCTGTTTCTCCGCAGGGCCTTGTGGGCCGGATGGTAAATGAGGCTCCTTGGATTCCTTCCAGGCAGAACAGAGCTAGCGGGGGCCTGCAGAAGCCCTGTATTGAAGGCTCCCTGACTGGCACGAACAATTAAGCCCCAGGGAACCTGGAGATGAGTATCATTAGTGAACACTGGCTGATTTGATCAAAACAGATACAGGACTGTCAAGCCACCAGCTCATAAAGCCCCTGTGATCTTCAGGCCCCCGCGGGCTCCTGGGCTCTCAGGGGCTCTCTCTATGTCGCCTGGTGGGGTAAGCCTGCTGCAAAGGGCCTCTTTTCTTTCTGCAGCTCTGGAAGGGGCCCTGCATCGTGTTTCCACCCAGCCTGATAATTCCTCCGATAGTGACTACGATTTGCACGGGGCTCAGAGGCTGTGAGAGGTGAGCCCCGCTCCCTGGCCCCCTGGGATCCCCAAACAGCCCCACGGATAAGCACCAGCCCCTCAGTTCCTCACCTCCTGCCCACCCTGCCCATCTGGAATGGGGGGCTCTGCACATCTTGACTTTTTTTTTTTTAAGATTTTATTTATTTATTTTAGAGGGAGAGTGAGCGAGAGAGAGAGAGAGAGAGAGAGAGCACAAGCTAGGGGAGGGGCGGAGAGAGCGGGAGCAGACTCCCCGCTGAGCAGGGAGCCCCACATGGGCCTCAGTCCCAGGACCCCAGGATCATGACCTGAGCTGAAGGCAGACGCTTAACTGACTAAGCCCCCCAGGTGCCCCACATCTTGACTCTTGCAGGCAGAAAGAATAGCATTAGCAATTTAGGTGACAGATGCTGATTTGGCAATTATAGCAGAAGGATCATCGACCTTAACCTCTTCTCCTAAACTGCATCTTAGAAGGCCACCCAGAAGAGCCCCCAAGACCCCTAGAGAGCTGTCAGCGGGAAGAGGGACAGCCTCTGTCCCTGACATCAAACCGGGGGCTTGGGGCCTGTGCCCCACTTCCCTGAACCCTCTCCGGGGTGTGAGGTTTCCTCCTCTGACCTGTTTCCTTCTCTCCCCACAGAACCAGGCACCAGGCACGAAACATCAAGAGCCAGACCTGTCTCCTGAGAACACTCTTGCATCCGCCACCTGGAAATAATTTCTGCCCCAGCCAGAACATGGACCGAGGCAAGGGGGCCTTCAGATATGTCCCCTGTCCCTACAGCTGCGGGCTGCTGGAGCCTGGCCCAGGGAAGACCCCCAACACAGCCAGGCTGCCCCTCTGCGTGTGGGAGCCGTGAAAGGCACAGCCCAGAAACAAGACCCACCCCCCCCAAGCAGACATGTGGGGAGCGGTAGCCAGAGGAATTGGTTCTCTCCTCAGACTCTGACCCCAGTGAGAAGGAAGCTCCGCTCTGGGGCGCAGGGTGGGACGGGCAGGGTGGGGAGGGGCTCGGTTTTCTAGTGTCTTTTTAATATGTTCTTTGTAAATAACACTTTTTCTACTTTCTGCAAGCCAGAGGGCCTCCCCTCCTCAGTGCAGGGTCCAGCCCCTGCACCCCTCTGGGGACAGCGGTACAGCTGTCCTGGTTAGACAGAGCAGCTTGGCATGGCGGGCAGTTGGCCCCTGACGCGGAGCCCCATCACCACCCCGCCTCTGTGGCCGCCCATCAGCCCTCGCCCCAAGACGCCTTCCCGAGCAGAGAGCATCAGATCTCTGGGACCGCTGGCTGCCAAGCCCACGGGCGCCACGCCACCTCAGGGCCTGGCACAAAGAGGGCGCCTTGTAAATCCTACCAATGTGGGGTTTTGTTTCGCACCGCAGTTTAAAGTTCAAAGCTAAAGTGGTTTCGGCCCATCACAGATAACTTCTAAGCCGAGAGTCAGAGACCGGGGCTGGACGTTCCTGGAAGTTAAATCATTCCCTCAACGGGAACAGTCTCTGCTAGTCAGAACCTAGAGACGCATGTGTCTAGAAACACACAGTGCCCTGCAGTGCCCAGCTTTCCTTAGTGCGGAGGGGAGTACGAGCGGGAGAGCTCACTGGGAGCCTGAAGATCTAGAAAAGGCAGAGGCCAGGCCGGGCCCCACTAAGCCCTTGGGCACCAGTCCCCTTAGGAGGCCTCTTGGCTCACCAGGAGCACCGGGAGCAGCAGCTCCTCATAGCCCGAGCCACAGAAGCCAACTCTGGGAGAGCCTACGCTGAGTTACTAGAAGGATATGGGGGAGGGGTGCTCACAGAATCGGGGAACCCGGGGGCACTAACATGCCAGAGAAATCTGGTCAGCCCTCTGCCAACACCTTCCAACCAGGCCTTCCGTCCTCCCCAGAGTCCCGTGAGAGCCCAGCGGGAGAGCCCAGGTCTCGGACCTGCCCCGACCATGCTAGCGATCCGGACACAGGGGCCCCCAGTCACCTTCCTACACTTGGCAGGGGTGAGGGGTTCCTCCGGAGGGAACAGAGAGGCGGCTTTTAGGGAGAACCGTCGGGGAGCAAGAATTCCAGTTCCCCCAGAGGTCCTTCAAGCTGGACTAAGAATCCAATTGACGTGAGATGGAGTAACAGGAGAAAATCAAATTTAATAGGAGTGTGTACGGGGAAGCCACACAGACGTGGAAATTGCAAAGCCAGGCCAAATGAGGTCTATGTGTCGTTTTGACCAAAGGAGAAGGTGTAGGGCCTGGGACTGCAAAGGGAAGGAGTGCTCTTCACAGGGCAGTAAGACAAGCAGATGTTTGGTGATCAGATGTTTGCCCTGCCGTACAGACGGGCCACTCAGATAACAGTTATCTCTGGCAATAACTTATTCTGGAAAGACCTCCAATTTAGATTCTTCTATGCAGTTAAAGGAGGGGCAGCAGTGTCTCGTGAGCCCTCAGAGTCTTGATGCCTTCAGCGCAAAACAGTCGGCAAGCCAAGTGGCCCATCTTGGGGAGGCGCACCCTCCGCCCCTACAGGGCGGAGGCTGTGAGGCACCAAATGTCGCCAACCAGCACCTTTCTTGGGAAAAGCTCTCTACTCTCCAGCTTGGCCACGGTGCGTGGCCTCAGCACAACCAGGGCCTACTTAAGCCACCAACCCCTCGCAAAAAAGGAGCTGCATTGAGGTGTTAGGTCTCTTTAGAAAACTGTTTTCCAAGCGGTGGCAGGCCTGGGTGGGGCGCCCCACGAAGATGTGTTTGGTAAGCAGTTGAATAGGAGCTGTCTCGGCCTTGGAGGCGCCTTTTGTCAGGCTCCGGCCTTAGCAGGAAGACTCAGCCCACAGGCCCAGGGTGGGTGCTGCTCCCCGCCACGAGCCACTCCCAGGCCACCTCCTTCACAGAACAGGAGCCCGGAGGCCGTGCTGCAGCCTGGGCCGCCTCGGGTCCACCCTCTTGCCTTACAGCAAGCTGCCAGAGCAGAGTAGGGGCCAGCGGCCCCCTGAGCCAGAGAGGGTAGGACTCACTGTGTGTCCCCACCCCACCCCCCATGCCAGCCCATTTCCCTAAATTACGTCACCTGCCTGACCGTCGGGGCCATGTGAGCGTGCCGAAGCCCCTCTCCATCAAGCCCTGTCGGAGAAAATGGTGCTTCCTCTCGTCAGCCCCTCGTGCCCCCTGCCGCCACTCCAGGACCCGAGGCAAAGTCAGTGACTAGACTGTGTTGCCCGAGTGCGATTTGTCAGCTTCTTCCTACAAAGCCAAGTTGGCTTCTGACTCTCCCTGGTGTCCTGTGTCCTGAACCCCGGACACATGCAAAGCACCACCAGAGTTCGGGAGGGGGCAAAAGGCAGTAAAAATGTGACTAAAGCCCAGGGATTCTTAACGTGGGCCTCAATTCCGCAAGGCGGGGTTCTTCTTCAGGGCAGTGGCCTCTTCTGACACCACAAAGGCACGGCATGGTGGCGGAGCAGGTCAGCCAGCCAGCTGCCAGCCCGGCCCCCCCCCCCCCCGGCCATGCCCCCGGGGCCCCTACCCCCCCCCCCCCCCCCCCCCCCTGCAGTCTCCTCCCTTGCTTAAAATTGGGGATCAAAGGGCTGTCAAAAGGACCCAACGAGATGATGCATGCATGTCGGGTGGCCCTGTTGCATATCCAGTACTGACAATCCACAGCATCTCTGCACGTTGTCCACAGGCAGCCTGTCCCCGTCACTCGGCCAGGAAGGAAAAGCAGAAGGGCTGACTGGAGGGTCCATCAGAAGCCCCCAAAGCTGCCCTTACTGCTGAAAGCAGAAGACACCCTCCCAAACCTCATGATAGAACCAGCTGAGCTCAGGGTGGGCTGGAGAAGGAGCAGGCTGGGCAGTGGGCCGAAGACCACCTGGCTCACAGCCAGCGTCGCGGCCCCTCTCTATCAGTTCAGAAACTGGACGGGCTGACAGCCGGGGGGGGGGGGGGGGGGGGGGGGGGGGCAGGAATGTGGCACCGCCCTCGCTAGGCTGAGCCCCGCACGCCCCCTGGTGGCGGTCTGTGGCAAATATGCAGGTCCCAGCGTGGAAAGGCCTAAGATGGAAAACCAAAGTGTAGAAGAAAGGAAAAGGCCACGAGAGCCCAGACCCAGGGCGAAGGAGCAGAGGGCAGCCGCTCGAGAGAGGATATCCAGATAGATGAGGCCTTGTGGACATGATCAAAGACGCCTTTCAGCAGAGCATGATCCTGACTTCCACCCCCCCACACACATCCCCCCCACCCGGGCCCCCAACCCCCAGCCCCAGCAGCCACACCTTCACTTCGCAAACACACCAGAGCGACCGTTCGACGTGTAACTCATCAAAGTTTATTATGGCAATTAATTATACAAACATACCAGCGATCGTTCATCCAGTTCGGAAGCTCTTGAACCATAAGAGTCCATTAGTGATTTCTCTTTATAAATAACTTAGGAGAAGCAAGCACAATTGGCAAGCAACTGACAGCACGAATGGAGCATCTCCTGGCGAATACCCACTGATGGCGCGCAGGGAGGGGGGCAGGCACCAGAAGGTCGAGTTTCCTCGTGGGCCCCCAGCACCCCAGGCCCACCAGATGCTGGGTACTCAAGTAGTGGACACTTCAAGGCACATATGACTTCCTAGCTGATAGCAGCTCCAGAGTCTGCCCTTGAGACCTGGTTCATATCCGGAACAATCAAGTTAATGCTTCGTTCCTCACACCCCTTTAGTCTACTGCCTTTGTTATTACTGAACACGTGAAAAACCCCCAGTGTGCCGGGGGCTGTGTGTGGCACGGAGTCACATCCCTGCCCTGTACATTCTGAAGATGAGAGAGAAGCAGAGAAATGGACTCCGTCTGACAGAGCGATGGTGTCTCCGAAAGCACCAGGTGGGAAGTCACTGTTCGGGCGTCCTCTGTCTGAGGAGGGGTGCTGGGGCAGGGGGAGTAATGCCAGGGAGCCAGAGAACAGAGATGAAGTGGGGGGGGGCACTGTGGATGAGATTCAAGGCACTAGAGGAGTGGATGGATGGGGGGTGGGGAACCCCAGAAGTCAACCGGAAATGGAGGGCCCCAGAGAAGAGAGGGCGGCTTGGGGGAGGTGACCCGGCCCTCCACTCCTAAATGAGTCTGGTGTGAGTGCTATCTCCTGGGCCAGAGCTGCTCCCTCTCCTCCAGCCAAGGCAACTCCCGGATTCTCCAACCAGCGTGAGCAAGGTCTGGGGTCCACCTTCACAATCCCCAGCTTTCTCGCTGCTCCAGCTGCCGCCGTTCAGCCCAGCTCACAGAACACGCTTCTCTGACACCGGCCTATCAGAGTTCAATTATGGCTTTATGGGACTTAAAAATCAGCAAGAGTTTTTCCTAACTGCGCCCTGCCCCTGATCCAACTCCAACCATGGTGTGCGGTCCTTGAAAGGACCGGACAGACACAGAGCTGCATCCCTGGCCACGGGCACCAGGTTGAACGTGCCAAATCCCAGGAGAGAGGGAGGGGGGTGAGCAGGGGCTGGAGACCGGCCTCCTCATCACTGAGATCACTGCATTTGGTTCCAGTGTCCGGGAGCGCAGTAGACGTCCGCCAACGCACACGCCTGCTCACTCACACGGACACCCACGAAGAGGGACCAAACTCGCCGCCTGGCTAGCACCAGAAAAGCTGAAGCCAGTCACCGAAGGGAGGCGCTCCCTTCCCCCCAGGAGGCCAGTTAAGTGCTGTGACCGGCCACGCTGCCAAACCAGTCATACTGCCTGGCTGCTTTCCAGACCTGCACGCTCCCAACCAGGTCCCCCCAGGGCCCCCGTGTGCTGACACAAGTCCACTTCCAAGGTAACCTCGAATCTCAGTGGTGGGCAGGCCGAGGGCTGTGGCACAGGTGGAAGTAGAGAAGGGCCGAGGGCCAGGACGGTGTCTAATACCCAGGCCAGGTAGGACCCTGAGCTGGTGGAAACCCATAGGGAGGGGCGGGCCCAGGGGGGTAGGGAGGCTGAGGGGGACCTGAGGGCTGGGGCTGACCTGGGAAGCTCGGGAGGGGGTGCTGCGTTGGGTAGGGAGGTCTTCCTCCTGGCGAGAGGTAGGGGGCCTGTTGAGGGTAACCAGGACTGGGGGCCCGGCTCCCTGCCAAGGGGTACCCGGGGCCAGTGGCAGCAGTGGGGGCCACGGGATAGCCTGGCCGGGGGGGTGTGCTCCTCTGTGGGGACCAGGAGTAGCCCGCAGCACCCCGGGGTCCTGGGTGGGCTGATGGGTACGGGGGGCCCAAAGGCCCCCTGTAGGGAAAGGAGGGCTGGGACACCACGGGGAAGGGGGCCGGCTGGAGCGCGCCCTGGGCGGTGGGGCCCAGGGGTATGCCAGGGGACGGGCTGTAGGGCAAAGGGTAAGGAGGCACTACTGATGGGGGCGGGGGCGGCTCTTCCGCCACAGGGGGTGTCGCCTGGGGGACCGGGCGAGGCACGGGCGGCGGGCGTGGAGGAGGGGCGTCACCGGCCGGCTCCTGGGAAACCCTGGGCTTCCTCATCACGTCCTGGAGCTTCTCCACGCGCACCCTTCGCAGATGGGACAGCATCCTCATGGAGGAGAAGTTCTCCAGAAACGTTTCCAAGGGCACCTCGCCCTCCAGGAACTTCTCGGCCATGGCCTAGAAGACATAAAGTCTGGTGACAACAGGGGCCTGCCTGGGATCAAGGCTGCCCGTGTTCCCCGGGATCAAAGGCCAACTGCGGCCCTCCGGCACAGCCCGCTGCAGGCACTCCCCGTCTTCTCTGGCCCCCACTTGGGACTTTCTCCTTAACGGCACTTACCACCGCTGACCAATTCTACCTGCACTTGCTCAGGTGTTCTGTCTCCCTCACCAGAATGGCAGCTCCTAGAGGGCAGGGGCTGTGGTGGCCACTGCTGCCCCTGCCCCTGGCATCGTGCCAGGCTCACGGCAGCTCCTGCATGGCCGTGATGAATAAATGGATGAACACTAAGCTACTCAGTTGCCAGTGCAGACGGGCCCCGGGCTGGGAGGACCTGGAAGCTTCTTCCACCCAGGGCACGGAGAACTGGAGGGAGCCCGTCTGCCCACAGACTGAAGAGATGGCCAGAGGGAAGCAGAATCGAGAGGCCAGGCAGCCGGGGTGGGGCCAGGGGCCAACAGGGCCTCCAGCGGGACTAACCGTGTCATCCACCTTTGCTGTCTACTAATGCCCCTGGTCCCAACTTTGCAGACACGCGGTGCTCATTCCAAAGGGTTCCCGCTCCAGGGCCCGACACAGAAGAGGGTGTGACAACGGCCATCCTACCTCAGACTCTTCTTCGATCTTCATGCCTTCGATCTGCAGAAGGTCTAACAGAGTCTCTGGCTGCAGTGCTGAAGAAAATTTTTCTGGAAGGGAGGGCAGAAAGATCGACATTCTGCCAAGTGCCTTTCCATTCAGTGTTAGAGGCTGAGCTTTCGGCAAAGACCCTCACAGCGTCCTCTGTGTGCTCAGGGGCCCAGCCCCCGTCAGGGGGTCTGGTGTGGAGCCCAGTTCCCTGAGGTCACCTTCCTGAGCAGAGAGGGCTCTACCAGGCCCGGCCCAGACCTTGGCTAGCCAGCCGTCCCAGTGTCAGCACGAAGGACTCGAGCATCAGAGCCCACCAACCAGCCCCAACCGTGTGCTGCCTCATGGGGGCAGGGGGTCGTTACTGCACTGTCTGAGCACCAAGCTTCTCCACGGCTGAGACGCCGACAGCCCCCCCTCACTGATGGCAGGTCCCGGGACACGGAGAGCCCAGCCCAGCACCGCAAAGCGCGGTGTTGCCCAGCAACAGCGGGGAGGCAGGCTCTCTGGACTCAAGCCCCAAACCTAGCCAGAGAAGCCTGGCCACATTCCTGACTCTCTCTGAGCCTCATTTTGCTCATCTATGGAACCAGAACAACAGTCCCTCCCCGTCTAGGCTGTTGGGAAAAACATATGTGAAGCACTCAGCGCAGGGGGCCGGCAGGGGATCTTTCCTATCCCGGGGAAGGGGGAGGGAACGTATCCTTCTGCACTATTCCCAGAGCTAGAACGGGGCCTCCAAGTTGACAGACGAGCACCCAGAGCTTGCTCCCAGGCCGTCCCTACCCAGCTTCGCCTTCTGCTCCTGGCACCGCTCCACGAGCTTCCGGAGCTCCTGGTACTTGTCCGAGAGGTTTGAACGGCTGATCTCCAGGGGGCCTTGGAACTCCAGGTTCCGCTCCGCCAGGCTCCGGTTGGTGGCCAGTGCCATCTCCCGTTCCAGCTGCAGGTCCTGGACCTAAAAGAACAGGAGGGTGACCGTAAGAACCATCACCACCATCACCACCACTCACCTCGCGGCAGGCTGCACCTGGGGATTCTGGGACTCCTCACTCCCAGTGGGAGAAGGGGGTAATACCCCCAGCTAGGGTCCGACGGACCTGGGCTCAAACCCTGAGCCAAGCGCTCTGACCCGGGCGCCTCACTGAATCGCTAACCCAACACCCCATGCGGTGGACGCAGGTGGGAAGCGCGCTGAAGGTCAGCAGCTTGCCCAAGGCCACGTGACGAGCAGGAGCCAGGCCACCACGACCCTGCAGAGCTCCAGCAAGCAGGTGGACCAATTAATATGAACGAGGCAGAGGCTTTCTAGGAGGGAAGGGACCAAAATCCCAAACTACTTATCCCCAAGATTCTGAGGCAGGAAGCCTACTCTGAGATGCACTAACGTGGCCCGAGTCAGACCACAGGCCAGACATGCATGAGGCCTCAGAACGGTTACTCTGAGGGGTGAGAAAGGCAGGCCCAGACCCGGACAGGCTGATTCAGGGGAGACTTGTCCTTGCTTCCTGGGCCACAGGTAGGTCCTGCAGAGAAGCTGTGCAGATGAGCTAACGGCGGTGTCCCCAAGAACTGGAGGAGCCTCTCAGCCAGCAGAAGGCCCCCACCGACACGGGCGACCTGAGGCCCTCATGCCAACCTCGGCCCCTGGCCGTGCCCCCCCTGAAAGTACTTCCCCAAGCAAAGCAGCGCCTTCCCCTCAGCCAGGTCCCTTGTGGCCATTAGCAAGGGAGGTGACAGCCCCAGGAGCCCTTACCAGACCTGCTACGGCCTGAAGCTCCATCCCTGCGCCAGGGAGTCCTCTTTACCCGGAGGAGGGCAGAGAGTCGGACGCAGCACCCCCGAGAAAGCGACGGTCCACTGAGAGCCCCGCGCGGCATGGGAAGAGAGGGCTCAGCGCCCAGTAGAGGGCTCAGGGCACCGCTGCACACAAGTAGCTGTCACGCGGGGGCCGCCACGGTCGGCACGTGATGAACGGACCGGCTCATCCCCCACAGGCCAGGGGTGTCCCGGAAGCCTGCCCTCCTGCTGCTCCCCGGCCACAGGGCCTTGAGCCCTGAGCTCTGGGGCGGGCCTGGAGCCCGCTCTTCATGCTCCAGATGGGACAGAGGGGGCACAGACCCGCCTCCCCTCCACAATGCGGCCGCTGGGGCCCAGGGATCCTGGGGCCTGCCAGGGGTCTCTCCAGTCTCCCCACAACAACAAGCTGCCCCCACATCTGGGCTGACCGGTTTGCTGCCATGAGCACCCTTCTGAGCCACTCGGCGAGGGGCAGAGTGGGAGGCCTAAAGCCCTCTGCTCAGCTGCCCCCTGGCCCTCCTAGGTGGGCCTAGACCCACGGCCTTTTCCGTGGGTCTCAGCCAATAAATCCAAGCTGTGTCATTCAGCCCTGCACCATGCCCTACACATTCTGGCCTGTTCCCCCACAGCCTCCCCCAAATCTTTCTCCATGGGGGTTTCACTATGAAGCCTTCCACCAGTCATTCTGAAGAGGTCAATTAAGACAGTTCTAGCACCCCGCCCAGAGGTGCTCACCAGGCCTGGCTGGACCCCACCGGTCACTGCCCTCTGTGGAGAGAGCCCCCCTACTAGCTGGCTTTCTTCTCTCCAAGCAACGTCCACATACCACACCGAACCAGCCCACGTCTCTCTGCACAGCCACGCGACTAGGATGTGTAAAATTATGTTCGATAGACCATGGTGGACACCTCGTCCCAGGGATTTTGCAAATCTAAGTAGCTTGCCCTACTTCGCTCCCCCTTGATCCCAAAACTGCTTTTCCCCTCCAAGAACTCAAATCGACTGGTCTGACTGGCTGTAGTCCACAAAATTCGAGTCGCCTTCAGCCCCAGAGCGTTGTCTGCGCTTACACTTTCTGCAATTCTGCGCTTCGGCATCAAGTCTTTCAGCCTACTCAGCTTGGAAATCAATCAATTATACTTATGTGAAGGCTCGCCTCTGCCAAGTTTCCCACGCTTTAAAACTGGCCTTGGAATTCCTAGAACGCCGTGCTCATGGCAGAGTCAAGAAACACTTATGCTTAATTCGTGACAAATGGAGGATGAAGGAGTCTGGCACGGTGCTGGCTGGGCCAGATCCTGGCCTCATCACGGCCTGACTGACCCACTGAGGCAGGCTTGGGGCTTAACCAACACAGGTTTTGCTTCCAGTCCTCGCCAAGCGAGGCTCAAGGCAGCAGAATGTGCCACACAGAGCCCCCCTACCTGTCCTCAAACCCTGCCCCCTACTCTATCCTCCCTACCCCCCAGCAAAGATTGCTCCTTTGGGTAGCGGGGCAGGTGGGGGGAGGTGGGGGCAGTCAGAGCACAAGCTAGGAGGGGCAAGGGAACACGGCCGCACTGGGCACACCGTACAGAAAGCAGGGAGAAGCTGGACAGGGTGGCTTCCCTTGTGTTAACACACCGTGAATCCCCAGCAGAGACATATCATACCTATTCATCAGTGAAAATAAAAATCTATTCCGAATGCTAATCCAATGAGCTCGGCACTGCTTGCGCTTGTGTCCGTCCCCAGCATGAGGGGCGGCAGGGGTAGCTTCCCCAGAGCAGGGGACAGGCTGCGGCTACTTGAGGCGGGACTGTGGGTATACCCAGCTCTTGGCCCCGTCCAGTCGCCTGACCTCGCAGGGGTCACGGGGTTGAGGAGACAGGAAGGCCTTTATAAATACAAGCATAAAGCTCTATACATGCGGAAGGGTTATTTTATTCCCACAGGGACTGTGATGAGCTGAGACTGGTTAGGTGCCAGTCATTACAGGAAACGGGATCAAACAGGAGATGGGCCCATACCCTAGGCCAAGAATGGCTCCTCCCCTAGATGCAGGGCCAGACAAGGCCCTTGGGGAAAGACAGCCGCAAAATGGTAGGAGTACTTGCAGAAACCGCCTCCAGGGTCAGGCTGGAACAATATGTGGCGACTCACAGGGGGGCCCCAGATGCCCCAGTACTGTCCCCCAGAACTCCCAGAGAGCCCAGGGGCTGGACTCAGATCCCAGGGATTCCTCTGGCTTGATCCAAACCAGAGGGAAGGCCACAGAAAAGGGAGAAGAACATGGCCCCAACTGCCACCAAGCCAGTGTCCCGAAGCAGGGCCAAGGTCCCATCTGCTGGCCTTCCTCGGGCCCTCTGACAGCCTTGCTCTACCTCGGGGGCCTCCTGGGCCAGCTGGTTAATGGCCTCTGGGTCATTCTGCATCTCCTCCAGCTCCTCCAAGGTCTTGTCTTTCAGAGTCTCCATCTTCCCTGTGAACACAGAACAGAGAGAAAGACGCACTGCAGTTTCCCACTATGCTTCCACTGGGCAGGAAGCCTCAGGGTGGGACAAGGGTCCCAGCAAGCAGATCCCGGCCACCCTGCCATCCCGTCCCCAGGGAGACCAGGGAGCCCCACTCCTTCCACCAAACCATGAGCAGCAGGATAGGAGAAAGCCCTCGGCAGCCAGAGGCAACACCACGGCTCCTTGGGGTGCTAGATAAAGCTGCCCAAGGAGCACACAGGAAAAGGCAGAAGGAGAAGCCAGGCAGCCAGGGACAGAGATAAAGCTGGGCCCAAGGCTGCCTGTGAGCCCAGATGCCAGCAGGCCCTCTGGTAAGCGTCTATTTCTGCCTGAACCGGAAACACACCCGAACCTTCACACGTGGGGGCTGTGCGGCCTCAGCATCCCAGGCTCGAGGGTATCACTGCTTGTTCTGCTTAGCACCCCGACAACCTGGGGTTTCCCTTGACTGTGCTCGGCGACCACAGTCCTCTCCACGGGCCACAGAAACGGACAGTCACGGGCAGGGCCCCCTCGGGGAAGAACAACAACAATCATCATATTGGCCCCCAAGGCACTAAGAAGGCAAAGAAAACTGACCGACCCCAACAGAACATCCGCCGGGACAAAAGAGCTGGTTTCGGCAGGGCTCCCCCTCCTCTGTCACTCTGCCAACAGGGACACCGACTGTCTGCGTGACAGACAGTGGGGTCACAGCCAAGCCCCAGGAGGGAGCCCCGGGGACTAAGAGAAGGAAGTGCAGACACACTGAGGCCACTCTTCCTTTCTGCCGACAAGGTCCTCCCTTACCTTTTCTAGACGCGCATCCTACAGCCCTGATGTCCATCTTTCTCATTACAAAAGTGATGTTCGTTTTCCAAAGAGTCCAGGTTCCAGAGAGACCGAGAGCGGGAGGCCCCTGTCCTCCCCCGCACCAGTGCTCAGCCTGCGGGATCCCACGCTGCCCATAGTGGGCCACGCCAGAGGCCGTGGTAATAAGGAACTTCTCTGGTGTCGGGGCCCTTCGCCAGGATTTGTTCCTTAAGCCCACACTGTGTCGGCCTCATCTTACTGAACCTTATGCCTGCCCATTTTGCTGATGGAGAACCTGAGGCTCGGGGAGGTCCCGGTTGTGGGAGGTCCCTCGGCTGAA
This sequence comes from Callorhinus ursinus, assembly GCF_003265705.2. Lineage (NCBI taxonomy): Eukaryota > Metazoa > Chordata > Mammalia > Carnivora > Otariidae > Callorhinus > Callorhinus ursinus. The sequence continues at coordinate 9,114,824 of NW_027397113.1, read as the reverse complement.
GTGTAATAAGGTCCGAGGAGGGGCTGTGGAATCGAGGACCAATGTGGCACCTGTGTGGCCAGAAGTGACCTCCAGGTCCTAGCCTCCCGTCTGGAATGGAAGGGAACGGTCTCCCCTAGGTCATCGGAAAGATGAAAGGAGAAACTGATCAACAGTGACAGCCCCCCATTGGCCAGCAAAGTGCTGTTTCCTCCTCACATGCCGGCACAGCTGTTTACGGTGCCCCCTTCTCGTGTTCAAAACACGTTGCGACAACAAATTATAGGGTCACCCTCCTGAGAAAGAGCTAGCCAAACAGAGTAGTCAACCACCATCTCTTCTCTCCCGAGGGTTGAATGTGGTCCCCAACCTCTAAGGCAAGGAATGCTAAGTTTTGCACGTGTGGTCTCTCCTGATCCTGCCGGGGCCGTGGTGGGGGGGTGGGGCGGGTGGTAGGCAGGCAACTGTCCCTTTACAGGTGGGGATCAGAAAGATTAGTAAACGGCAGAGTGAAAATCCAAACCTCCCTTCTGTCCCCATCTCACCCTGCTGGTCTGAAAGCTGGAGCAGGGGAGTGGCAGACTGAACAGGGCCCGGGAAGGAGAACTCTGGGGGTGCGCCGCTTCCCACCCTGCAGACCGAGTGAGTCCACCAATGAACGGGACCAGCGGGGCAAACACGACATGTGGAGCAGCGCTCTAAAAACAAACCTGGTCTGAGTCCCGGCCCTGCCACTTCTCAGCCGAGGGACGTCCCACAACCAGGACCTCCCCGAGCCTCAGGTTCTCCATCAGCAAAATGGGCAGGTGTAAGGTTCAGTAAGATGAGGCCGACACAGTGCGGGCTTAAGGAACAAATGCTGGCGAAGGGCTCCGACACCAGAGAAATTACTTGTTACCACGGCCTCCGGCATGGGCCAGGTCCCGCGGAGCGCCGGCAGCGCCGAGCCGGGCTCCAGCACAGAACCGGGTGTCCGCCGGCTCCTGCAGTCGGGGCCGGGCTCAGAGAGCCCGGGGCCGAGGAAAGCTCTGGCCTGGGCAGCTGGCTGACCACACACCCCCTGGCGCGGTCGGCAGGGTGTCTGCAGAGGCCCCAGGCAGGTGCACTCCCACACACGGGCGGAGCCCTGAGCGGAGCAACTGTCCCCCAGCCCCTTCCCAAGGCGGGTGTCACCGTCCGTGCTCGGTAAGTCCCACACAAGGCAGCACGGCCTCGAGCGGCGGATCACACGCTTTCCAGTCTCAGGACACCTTTCACCCCTAACGTTACTGAGGAACCCGAAGAGGTCTCCCTTATGTGGTGGATTTTAGGTATTAGTATTGACCATATGAGATATTAAAAGTGAGAAATTTTTCTAATTTATTTTCTTTGAATGTTCATAGCAGCTTTCATTGGAACAGCCTGGAATTGGAAACAACCCAAATGATCTCCAGTTAGTAAAGAGTCTTACAAGCTGCACTACAGCTGTATAGTAAAGCTAGATTCTCCAGTAAAAAGCAAGAAATCGATGTCTGCGACTTGAATGGATCTCAAGGGAATTTTTCTGAGTGAAAAGTCATTTATAGAACATTCTGTTTATATAACATAGGATTCTTTTTATACAACCTTCTTAAGATGAGAAGGTTGTCAAGATGGAAAACATGCTGGTGGCTGCCACAGGGAAACATTTTTAAAATACAAGACTACGCAAGCACTCATGTGTCAGAAGCCACCAGAAGGATGATGTGATCGCATGCCATGTACCCTCCGAAAACCCCACTGTATACTCATGCAAGAAACACAGCAAAAAGGAAAGTAACACCTTAGATTATGAGAATCATTCTGACCTCACAGGCAGCCTGAAAGGGTCTCAAAGACCACCCCTCCACCCAGGGCTCCCGGGAACACACTTTGAGAACCACTGGCCTCGAGGTTAGAATGGACTCTGCAGCCAGATAGCCTGGGTTTGAATCCCTCCCTGTCACCTACAAGCCCTGTGGTTTAACTTCTTTGTGCCTTAGGTCCCCCATCTGTCAGAACAGGGGTGCATGGAACACAGCGAGCCTAAGTACTTGCATTACGAGGACCCTCGCGACCAGCTGATACAGCGAGTACTGCCAGCACCCGACCTCGCAGAGGAGGCTCAGAGAGGGGAAGTCACTTGCCCCGGGCCCTCCCCAGTGGGGGCTTCGCAGCATGCCCCTCGAAATCGCCAGAGTCCCAGGTCCTCCTCCAGACCCAGAACTCTCCAGGACTCTTCGTGTGACTTTTAACGAAGTTTTCATTCTAACTTCTACCCAGGGTCAAACTCGTGTGGCATCCGTGGCCTTTCTTTCCCCTTCGTCTGGCACTCTGAGGGAACTCAGGTGGGTGCAGCCTCCCCTGAAAGAGGAAAAGCAAAGACCCCAGAGAAGAAGGGGTTCGTCAAACAGTCCATGCGGAGGCAGATGCAAAGGCGGGGCTCAATCCCCTGTGTTGTTTCTACTGAGTGACCTCTGCCAGGACCCCAAACATAACTTCCCCCGGGTGCCTGTGGCTTGCCTCGTGTAGGCAGGGTGGGACCAGGCACGGGACGGGGTTCTCCCACTCCAGGACCGAAGCTCTGGATTTGCAGCCCCGTGGCAGGGGGCCAGGCGAGGCAGCCTAGGCAGCCTACCACAGCGTCAAGACCAACCAACAGAACGTCGAGGCTACAGCTTCCGAGAAGACAGCCCAAGCTCTGGCCAGCTCCGTGGGGAGACTCGTACAAACAGCATACCTGCGACACTGTCAGGCTTCTATAGGCCAGGAGACCCACGCTACCCAGAGGCCAAGTCAGGGGAAGTCCAAGGGGGAGGGTCTGCACTGGGCTCAAGGCCCAGAAGGCACTGGGAGCACTGGGAGCTGGCCTGACTGGAAGGCCCTGACGCAGAACCCACCCTGCAGCCAAGCGGCAAGACTGGCTTCTTGACCGGCTCACCTTCACCAGCCACTTTCTCGCCCCCACCCCCCAAAAAAGGGAAGTATTTTCATCAGAGGAAAGTCAGCAAAACAAAATCTTTGTATAACATTCAAGTGTTCTGTAACATTCTGAACCGTTTTCTCACGGGGGCTGACAGAAGCTGTTATTGATCTCTCTTACTGATATCTCTGTGGACCTAGTGTGTGTCCATCCCGGAACCAGCAGTGCGCATGCGCGTTCAGTGGATGTCTGTGGAAGCAAAGTGGCCAAGTCCTCTCTCCAGGTCACACACAGAGGGGCCCGATATCACTATAACTGGCATGGGGCTGCCACTGCTTTTGTGAGGGACAGGGACAGCTACGGCACCAAGGGTGTAACTTGTCATCAAAGCTTGGCAGTAAGTGACCACAGACATTTAGCCAGAAAGGGGACTTTGCTGGGTTAAAGAGTGCTGGCCAATCAAGAAGTAAGTGTGCTCCCCAGATAATCCTGGGGCGCACTGACGTGAGCATGCCCTCCACCCACCACCCCAAATGACAGTCTTCCTCTCCAATCTAGAGCCCCACACCTGGCTCTGTTTGATGGCCTTGAAATCCCAGAGACACACATCCCTGGAACTTCCAGCTGGTGATCCGAATAATCACTGTCTTTTAGACAGTGAGAATTCTCCCCGAAGTGGGCAACGGATGAAGCACACAGCTCTCATACTGAGACCTTCCTCTCCCAGCTTGGGTCCCTGGTTGGGGCATCCCATCCCCAGCAGGGTGCTCCTAGGTGCTAAGGTCACCCCCACTTCCCTCGGAGGCTGGGAAGGTATGCAGGTATGCACCTGCTTGAACTCGGAAGATCAAAGGGATGGGAGAGTGTTCTAGCTCAGGTCTGGGAGGACTCCCTCGGCCACTCCCTGACTGGGAAAGAGGACCGCCCCCATATTCAGAAAAGGAACATCGCAGCCCCGTGGTTGCAAAAGACCTCTCTCCTGTGTCAGTCCCCTTTCGTGGCAGACTTCCCAATAGGCCACGCACGCTTTGAATGCCTCAAGAACTTCAGGTCTGAAACACCTCCGTTTTACAGCAGGTCAGCCCCCTTAGACCCAACTCTCAAGGGTGGCCTGCGTCTTCTGGCAGGCTCAGCCACAGCGGGATGGAGGCCACAGCACTTCCAACTCCACCTTCTCTGGTCCCACTTCTACCACGCCCATTTCACAGATGGTGACACTGAGGCCGAACGGCAGATAGCTTGCCTGTGCTGAGGGAAGAGGGGACACCTGGCCCAGGAGCCTGACCCTGGCCTGCTGCTCCTTCCACCAGGCTCCCCACCTGCTCTGTGCCCTGGCCTCCTCACACTGCGTCACCAGCCCAGAAGGAGGTGTGCTCGGGATCCCACACCCAAATGTGCGACACATTCCTTTTAGGGACTCCAACTTTCTTACCTGTGAAATGGGTAAACAGTCCCTGCCAGTCACATGGCTCCTTTCTTCTGAGATCAAAGCCCTTTGCAAACTCCCCCGTTAATTTATATAATCGCTCCAGGGACTAAAGCAAATACAAGGCTTAATTACCCCTATTTCAGAGATGAAATGAAGCCCAGAAACAAATAATAAGGGTATTGCCCAAGGTCCTGTAAGCTGTTGGGGTCAGAGCACCGGAGGTCCAAGTCCCCTTCCATCCCTGGCGTTTTAACATCACAAACATCTTTGCCCCACCTGCTCCGCCGCCCATCACAGGAGAGCCATGAAGATAGTTTAGTTATAAGGCTGTCCAAGTTGCAGACCTTACAATCCCATGCAAGCCCGCTGATTACCTAGGCCCATCTTCGGTCCCTGCCTCCAGGATGGAGGTGGCTCACATCCTCACCCACTGACAACAGTTCTGGGCCTGGGCTTTACTGTGGCATCGCCCACCCCTGGACGTGAGTTACCAATGCCTTTGTTTTGGAAGTCACAGAGACGTCCGGATTCTCAGGGCCACCCAGTGAGGTTGAACGCAGCACGCAACTCTCTAGGTTCGTAATTCGGAAACGGCAGGAGAAGCACAGGACACTCTGCCCAAGGCCCACAAAGCAGATAGATGCCCCTGAAGCCCGGTCACCTGATGTGCCAGAAAAACCCAAACTGGCACTTCTCACAGTGGCCACAACCACCAGGGATGTCACCATGCAGAGAAATGGGACATTACTGAGAAGTTACCTGGGGTCCCAGGGTCCAGGGGCTCTGTTTCCAGAGGGCCTGACAAGTGCAATTACCAGGCCCCTCAGCACCCCAGGCCCTGACTCAGACCCTCTTCTGCTTACCCAGGGGCCCAGGAGGATGCTGGGTACTTCTCGGGTGGTGTCTGGGGATTGCTGCTTGGGGGAGGGGATAGGAGAGAAGACACAAGCCCCTTGAAGGCAGGGAGATTGTCTTGTTCACCTCTGTCTTCCCAGCGCCTGGCCCAGCCTCTGGCACGCTGACAGCTCACAGCAGTGCTTGCAAAAGACGGACCCAGGCGAGGAGGGAGAGACCCAGGCGGGGAGGGAGAGACCCAGGCGGGGAGGGAGAGACCCAGGCGGGGAGGGAGAGACCCAGGCGGGGAGGGAGAGACCCAGGCAGGGAGGGAGAGACCCAGGCGGGGAGGGAGAGACCCAGGCGGGGAGGGAGAGAACAGGTCAGTCAGTGGGCAGACAGACAAGACACAGAGGTGTGGGAACAGGGCTCCCCCCTTCTCCCGCCCCCCTTCATTTCTCCATGCCTTCACTGAGTAAACATTTATGGAGCCGTTACTACGTGCCAAGAACTGCACCAGACCCCACAGCAAAGGAGGCAGGACGGATGAGGTGTAAATAAACACCAAGTTCTTGCTATGTGCCAGGCACAACCTGAATGTATAAACACTGGTACTAACTCCCCCCAACTCAATTCCGTTTTAGAAAACAAAAACTTCACCACCACTCACAGCGAGTGCAGGTACCAGGGGATGTGACACATCTGGGGGCCAGAGCAGTAAGCAGTGGGGAGGTGGCTGGCTCTGAGGGCGGGGGGCTCTGAGGGCTGGGGCGCTGGGGCGTGAGAAGCCCGCCAGGCCTCCCTGAAGTGGGGGGGGGGGGGGCGCTGCTGCTTGTGTGGGGACAGGAGTCAGAGGGCCACGGGCAGGGGACAGCGGGGCCCTGGCAGGAGCGGCTGCAGATCCACGTGGCTGGGAGAAGGGGAGGGGAGGCTGCCGAGGCAGGCGGCTACACAGCCCTCACGGGTCCAGCAAGACAACACCTCTTTTGGGGGGGTGATACCATCGACTCAAAGATCAGACGGGGACCAGGGTGGGAAAGGCCACGCATGTGCTAATCTGTGTTCCCTCCGCAAGAAGAGAAAAATCTCAGTTTCCCCCCAATAACCCAAGAAGGAAAAAAACTTCCTTTCCTTTCTCTTTTGGCTCCTCTGCGGCTTTCACCTCCAGACAGGCACCTGCGGCCAAGGCCAAGCCACCAGGTGGGGAGCGTGTCCCTCTGGAAAAGCAGGGGCTCAGCCCAGCTCGGGTACTTCCTGCGGGCAGCAGGGCGGCCAGGCTTGGCCAGACCTGCCAGGTCCCCCGGGGAAGCTAGAAATCCAGATCCAGGTGACCTCTCTCCAACTTTTAAGTTGTAGTAGCCAATTCAAAAGTTGTAAAACAACAACAATAACAACTGGGCGGGGTGTGGTTAGTCAACAGCTCCCTCCAGGAGAGAGAGGTGCCTGCCACAGGAAAGGAGGGAGGGCAGGGGGGCGAGGTGACAAACACCTTCCCCAGGCACCCTGGAGCTCCCCACCGGCAGCAAGCAGAACCAAGGGGGCAGGCTTGGGGGTGCTGCCCCTCTGCCTCCGAGGCCACACACCGGGACGGGAAATGAAGCTCGCACGCTCAACTTCTTCGGATCACTGATCACTCGGTATCTTGACTCGATCGCTCTCACAGGCCTGGTGCACGGGGAACAGGATCGAGTGAAGGTAGCAGGCCCAAAGGCGACTCCACTACACCCCAGGGGACTCAGGCCACTTTCCCACCGCTCCCTGGGGTCGGGTGGAGGGGGCTGAGAATGGAGCTGTTGGGAAGGGTTCAAACTCTGGGCTGTCTTCCCGCTCTGTCTTTAATGGGGCGGCGGGGGGAGCAACGTCTGGATGGCACTTGCTCAATGTGGATCCTTGCCAGGACTGTTTAACTCAAAAACAGTTTCAACTGATATCAGATCCTTTACAAGGATAAATAAAAAAAAAAAAAAAGTAAAGACAAAAAGCAAAATGCAGTCTTTTCTAAGCTCAGATCAGAACAAGGTGTGCCAGCCTTGGAAATGGCTTGCGATGCCCAGGGCCCGTTGCCTCTGTCTGAACAGTCAATGCTAGCTCTCCCTCAACAGGATGCAGAGAAAAGCACAGAACATGGACTGATGCCCGGGGTTTGCCCTTTGGCTCCACCATCCTTTAGCTGTGTGACCTTGATCAACTCTCTTAACCTCAATTTCCTTATCTGGAAAATGGACACCATGACGGTAATCCCACCTTAGGGGTTGTGTGCCTCAGATGAGCAAACAGCCCTGGAGAGGGCTTTGCAAGCTCCTGAGCACGGGACAAATACTAATTACTCTGCCTCTTGGGGGTAATCCAATGATGAGGGGCAACTCTTGACACCCCTGGGGCTCGATATAGAGTCAAGCAAATGTGACGGCTATTACTGACTCAGAAGATGGAACTGGGACTGAGCAGGGTGCCTCTGTTTCCCCGGCTCCCCCTGGCAGACAAAGCACAGGTTCCCATCACTCCCCTCCTTACCATTAGGAGACCAGGATGACCCGCCAGCTACTTCAAGCCCAAAATTACACTGCAAGGAGAGCTGCAGAGGCCTTGGGCTTCTTGTGAAATTCCCACATCCACTTATGGCAGCACAAGAAGTAGTTACCATAGCAACCTGCACAGCTCAGTGTGCCTGAGTTAGAGAGACCTGGCCCCATCCCACCCCTCCTGTCAAAAACACCTGCGGTTGCCTTAGAAACCTTCCTATTCCTGCTGCTTAATGAGGACAGATTTGTTGACCTGATCTAGTTTTCTTTCCCTAGAATGATTCTAGCCGTGCACCCGAGTATCAGACCGTTAGTCACCTGACTTCCCACAGGAGTTAATAAAAACAAATCAAACCATCATGCGCTCCTCACTTGGTCCAAAGCACCACGGACCTGACCTTCCCTTCAATTTTAAAGTTGGCGTGTAAGCGCCAGAAGGGAGCCTCCTGAAGTTTCCTCTCTAAGGAATTTCTGGGGTTGGGGCAGGGAATTCCTCCCCATTCCCCAGTGCTAAACAGTTAAGACAGCAGGAAGGGAAGTGGAAAGAGTTCAGGGCTTAAGGGCCAAATATTCCTGGATTTAAATCCCAGCTTGACCTTCTACTAGCTCTGTGACCTTGGGCAAATTATTCCGCCCTTCTTACTCTGTTTTCTCACTGGCAATATGAGGCTAATGCTACCAACCTCGTGGGCTGTTGTAAGGACTTAAAGAGAAGTAAGGGAGATAACCTCTAGAGGTGCTAGAAAAACCACCAAGCAGTCGCTAGGTAGCATTAATCCACACACTCACACCTTACCACCGTTGCAAAATGCTGCCTGACACCCTTGGCCAGGCACCCAGCTAGGCTCAGGAGGGAGGGCAGGTCCTCAGGAAGGCAAAGGGTGGGGCTTTCTGAAACACAGGCTCCAAACCGATCTGAACAAAGATCCTCAAATATAAGTGTGCTGACACATCGATGGGGGCGTATACAACCTCTCAGGACAGGGTCTTTTGACGGCAACGGTCATCTTTACATAAATATCTACGTAACAACCGCATGCTCCTCAGATCCACTGAATAAACTCCATGACGTTATTCTTTCCCCCTTCCCCCAGAGGCAAGCCGCTAAGTGAGAAGACCCAGGAAGCATGAGCCCCTTTCCTGTGCCGAACACGGGGACACGGGAATGGCGCAGGACTTCGGCCAACTGCTTTCTCTACTCAGTGGGCTGCTAGCCAGGCTGGGGTGGTCCATCAGCAGAGGACACCCGTGGAGCTGGAGGGCAGGGCTGGCAGGGTGCGGGGCCCCTGGCTACTTACGGTCCTTGGATGGCCCAGCCCACCCCCTAAAGGGGCCCCTCCCAACCCTGCTGAACCTCCACCCCTCACCCTCATCCCAAGGGCGACTCCACTCGACCTTACCCACCTTTCTCTTCTCCCAAACCACCTTCCCTGCCTGACCCCCATTTCCCCGCCTCGGCTTCACGTCCTCACTCCCAAACCTCCAGGCCGCCCCGACACCCCTCCTGTCCAATCACCAGGTCTCACCTAGTCACTGCTCCCGCGGGCTTTAATCCAGGCACCTCCGGAGTCATTTTTGAAAGCACTGCGTCCGGCCCCCTCCGCCGGCCCCGAAGCCAGCCATCTCTCCTTCCCTCCTCCCCACCCCTCCAGCTGTCCGCACCTCTGCCTCCATCCTCTTTACCCACGCGCTTGGGGTGCCCTGTCGTTTTCCGAGTTTTCCGGTTTTCTAGAGGAGGTCTCCTTTAAAACGTTACCCCAAGCCCCCAGAGCACAGAACGGACACCAGAGGCCAGGCCCGGGGTGGGGACGGGGGGGGAACCCTGCTCTTCCAGCTCAGTCTCCCCCAAGACCTTAAGGGGGCCCCCAGGCCACCTTCCCAGAACACAGATTGAAAGCCACTGCCCTTACCCCTGCCCCCTGCCCAAGCCCCCCATCCTCCACTCTCCTTCAGCTGTGAAACCTCACCAGCAGGACGGGCCGGAGGCGGGGGGGGGGGGGGGGGGGGGGGGGGGGTGCTCCTGGGCACTTCCAGAGCCCTGTGGAGGCTGGCTGAAGTCTCTGGGAGAAAGAGCAAAAGATGCTTCCCAGAGGAGCTGACCTCTGAAGGACAGGCAGGCATTCGCAGGATGGGGAAGGCACAGGGCAGAGTATTCCGGGCAGACGGACGGCGAGAGCAAAGCCAGGGCACTACAGCTGGGGACACCTCGCGGACAGGAGTCAGACCAGGCTTTGCCGCCACCACTCAGCTTCCTCTCCAGGCCGCGCCGGGCCACCGGTGAGAGACCAACGATGACCGTGCAGAGCGCTTACAATGTACCGGGCAGTGTCCTAGGCGCTCTGTCCGCAGCAGCTCGTGTGATCCTCACACCGGGCCCTCGCGGCCGTGCAGCCTGCGGCCTTCCTCATTCTCCACACGAGAAACCTGGGTCGAAGAGAAGACTTGTACCTGATCCCAGTCTCACGACAAGGAAATGGCAGAGCCCAAATTTCACTGCGGTGCTCTGGCCCTGGGGCCCGTACCCTTCACCACGGCACCACGCCACCACGCCGCCCCTCAGTCAAATGCATGCCCTTGCAACATGGTGCCCAGCTCTGGGGGCAAACTTAGGACGTGGTCGTTCTTGCTGACATCTTTCCATTAGACTTCTAAAGAACAGGGGCTGGCCACATAGCACCCAGGGGCCCCAGATCTCCCAACACCTCCTTTGGGCCCTCGCCCTGCAGGGAAAGCCCAGTGGCTAAAGGCTCTGGGAGACAGACAGCCCCGCACCCTCGGTCCTACTGGCTGGGGAGCTTGGGTGGGTCCATCTCTCTGGACCTCGGTTTCTCCTCTGACACAGGCCTTTTACAAGGATGAAATGAATTAGTGCCTGGGAAGTCCAATGCCCGGCTCTCAGGCCAGGCTCAACAGACGGTCAGGATCTTCTTCATCACCATGGCTGAGCTCCCACCCGGCCCATTCCCTCTGCAGATGCGGAGGACAGAGAACTGAAGATTCTTCCAGAGACAGCATCAATGAACGGTGCCACAGAAATCCAGTGGCTGGGTGTAACACAGATCAGTAACGTTCCGCTTCAGTCAATACAATGGCCAAGAAACAGGTTATTTAGTAAGTAGCCCATTCTTGAAACTTCCTGACAGTAAAACACAAGCGGGACACTTTGCAAAGCCTCTTCCTCCTGTGGCCCACGGCTGAGTGAAAAGAAAACCATCCTAAGCTACTCCACACCCAATGGCCACTTGTTTCTCTGTTGCCCCAACTGTTCAGATGACTCAGAAAGGATTTCAGGCTGCAGCTGTCAGCCTCCCCCCGACCCCCACCCCAACTTCCTAACCTACAGAGGGCAAGCTGAGCTAGCAGGTTCGACCATCCCTTTAGGAAGGATTAGGATTAAGGTCAAGGCAAACACCCAGGAGTCTGTATGAGGTCACTCGAGGTCTGTCTGTTCAAAGGCCAGGACAACGAGACCATTGTTCTCACTGATTGGGGGCCATCCTAGGCTGGCAGAAGGTGGGGCACCTGTAGATCCTCCCCCTGCCAGGAATGTCTGATGCTACGAACTTCTGGGTCCCCCAGAGGGAGGCGGGTGTTGCTGAGGGCAACAGTGGAGCCACAGAAAAGAGAAACTAGGCCAGAGCCTCCTCATATCTGCTCTTGACTCAGGCAGGGATCCATGAAGGCCATTATCAAACGCGTGAAGGCCATTATCAAACAGGCGACACAGTATCAGCAGCTACACCGGGCTCTGGACCCAGTTCCATGCTCCAGCAGAAGGCCTACTCTGAGCCAGCCTCTCCGGCAGCTGTCTGCCGGGCTCTAACAGACTCCACCCTCTGCAGCCCTCCCCCACACCCCCCAGGAATCTCTAGAGAACACAGCCAATCAGAGCTCTCACATCCCTGCTTAGAACCTTCCATAGCTCCCCAGTGCTTTAATATTTCATTCAAAACCTTGTGCTCCTGGTCTTGGCATAGAAGGCCCTGTATCAGCTGATCCCAAACCTCCCTTTTCAGCTAGATCTCCTTCCACTCCCCTCAGGGACTGCTCACCCCACCCCAACTCTCTGTGTTACCTACTATTCCCAGAAGAAGCAACATGCTTCCACTCACTTGACAAATATTCTGTACCTATAAAAAGATCAGTATGACAGGGATCCTGCCCACAGGAGTTCCCAGCTCTGGCCCCCAGCCTTTGTTCCTACCATTCCCTCTTCCTAGAATACTCTCTCCTATGCCTTCTCCAGCTTGAAAATGCCTGCCCATCCTTCAAATGTCAGCTCCTTCTCCCAAAGACTTCATCCTACCCTCCCATGGTGCTCTGTAAGTACTACCTGGCATTTATTATATAGGAATCGGCATGTTTCTCCATCAAGACTGTGAGCCATGTTGCTCAGGAACTGTTGTTCCATTTATTTCGTCTGGTTTTTTGGTTGGTTGAGGCAGGAGAGAAATCTGGTCCCGGTTCCTCTCTGTTGGTCCAGAGTGGGTGTCCCTGTCCAGTCAGCACTCATTGAGTACCTTGTGTGTTAGACATTGACCTAGTGCTGGGATGCAGACCTGAGCAACATGCCGTTTTGTTAGTGGGGAAAAATTAACCCTGGTCTAAAGACTGTTCTGATCCCAGGTAACAAAACTTAGGAGCAAGCCTTTAAAGAATGAAACTGTTTCCAAGCAACTTAACAGTGTCTCAAAACAATGCCAAGAGCATACACAGATATACAAAAATATCCAGCACCTAACAGGGTAAAATCTGCACCATCTGACATTGACAAAATTACCAGACATACAAAGAGGCAAGAAAATGGAATCCATGATGAGGGGGAAAAAAACCAATCAAGAGAAACAGACTCAGAAATGCAGATAACAGAATTTGCATAAAAGGACATTAAAATGGTCACTACAACCATATTCCGTATGTTCAAGAAGCTAAAGCAAAAACTGAGTGTGTTAAGTAGAGACATGGAAAATATAAAAAGAGACCCAAATCTAACTTGCACAGACAGAAACTATAGTGTCGAGATAAAAAGCATACTGGATGGAAGTAACAACAGATTAGGCACTACGGAAGAAAAGATCGGTGAACTTGAAAAAATAACAATACGAACTACCCAAAACAAACCACAAAGAGAAAAATAAAAAGACCAGGGGAGGAAATGAATGAAGCATCAGAGAGCTGTGGAACAACAGCGATCAGACCTCCCAACATACTTGTGACTGGAGTTCCCAGAGAAGAGAAAGGAGACGAGAGAAACTATCTGAAGAATTAATGGGCTGCAAACTTTCCAAATTTGATGAAAGCTATAAATCCACAGATCCAAAAAACTCAAATAACCCAAGCACCATAAACAAGAAGAAAACTATACCAAGGCACATCATGATGATTAAGTTGTTTAAAACCAGTGATAAAAAGGGGCGCCTGGATGGCTCAGTCAGTTAAGCATCTGCCTTCAGCTCAGGTCATGATCCCGGCGTCCTGGGATCAAGCCCCACGTCGGGCTCCCTGCTCAATGAGGAATCTGCTTTTCCCTCTCCCTCTGCCCCACTCCTGCTTGTGCTCTCTCTCGCTCACTCTCTCTCAAATAAATAAATAAAATCTTAAAAAAAAAGTGATAAAAGCAGAAGGAAAAAGGGCACAGTCAAAATGGAACAAAAAATAAAAAGGACAAGTGATTATTCATATGAAACAATGCAAGCCAGAGGACAGTGGAACCACATCTTTAAATGCTGAAATTATAAAGATCAACTTAGAATTCTATACCCAGGGAAAACACCTTTCAATAACAAAGGCAAAATAAAGACTTTCTTAGACATCCAAAAGTTGAAAGAATTCATCACCTGCAAGAAATATTAAAGGAAGTCCTCAAGTCAGAAAGAATGTGAAACAAAATGGATCTACACAGAGGAATAAAGAACACCAGAAATGATAAACATGTAAGTAAATATAAAATATATTTTCTTTTTGATCTCTTTACAAAATAATTGACTGTTTACAGCAAAATAACAATGTATTGTGGGATTTATAACATACATAGAAGTGAAACGTGTGACAACAATAGTACAAAGTCCAGGAGGACAGAAATAAATGTATACAAAATGGTATATCATTTGATGAGACTATGGCAAGTTAAAGGTGCATACTATGGGGGCGCCTGGGTGGCTCAGCCGTTAAGCGTCTGCCTTCGGCTCAGGTCATGAGCCCAGGATCCTGGGATCAAGCCCCGCATCAGGCTCCCTGCTCAGTGGGAAGCCTGCTTCTCCCTTTCCCACTCCCCCTACTTGTGTTCCCTCTCTCGCTGTCTCTCTGTCAAATAAATAAATAAAATCTTAAAAAAAAATTTCTTTTAAAGATGCATACTATGAATCTAAGGCAACTGCTAGAAAACAAACAAAAAAGAGTTATAGCTAATAAACTAGCATAGGAAACAAAATGAAATCATAAAAATGACTCAACCCCAAAGAGATCAGGAAAAAAAAAAAAAAGGAAACGGGAAGAATATTGGACAAATTGAAAACAAACAGCAAGATAAGAGTTAAGCCCAACAATACTAATAATAATATTAAACGTAAATGTTCTAAACATCCCAATTAAAAGGCAGAGATTGAAAAACTGAAGTTTACAAAATGCAAAACCTATCTATATGTTGCCTACAAGAACCCACTTTAAAGACACACATAATTTAAAAGTAGAAGGATATGAAGAAATAACATCAAGCAAACGTTGATTTTTGAAACACTATCCATTTTTAAATTGTGATAAAAAATATATAACATAAAAATTACCATCCGAACTATTTTAAAGTGTAGAGTTTTATGGCAGTAAGTACACTCACACTGTTATACAACCATCACCACCACCACCAACAGAATTTTATCATCCCAAACTGAAACTCTAATTCCCATTAAACACTAATTCCCTATTCCTCCCTCCTCGGTCCCTGGCAACCACCATTCTTCTTTCTGACTCTGTGAACTTAACTACTCCAAGAACTTTACATAAGAGGAATCATGCAGTATTTGTCCCCTTGTGATTGTCTTGTTTCACTTCACATTATTTCTTCAAGTTTCATCCATGTTGTAGCACGTGTCAAAATTTCCTTCCTTTTTAAAGCTAGATAATGTTCTATGTATGTACCACATTCTGTTTGTCCATTCATCTGTCAATGGATGCTTGGGTTGCTTCCACCTTTTGGCTACTGTGCATAATGCAATCCCACAGCAATAATAAGAGTTCCAATCTCTCTACATCCTCTTGCAAATACTTCTGGGTTTTTTGATAACAGCCATCTTAATGGGTGTGAAGTGGTATTTCATTGTCATTTTGATTCTCATTTCTCTAACGACCAGTGATGCTGAATATCTTCACGTGCTTATTGGTCATTTGTATATCTTCTTCAAAGAAATGTCTATTCAAGTCCTTTGCCTATTTTAATCAGATCACTTTTTTTGAGTTGTAGTTCTGTATATATTCTGGATATCCACTAATTTGTTAAAAGCCGGATTCGCTATATTAATATGACATGAAGTAGATTTCATTACCGGGGTTAAAAGGGTCAATTCATCAAACAAATGACACTTCAAAATGTTTATGTACTTAATAACAGAGCTTCAAAATACATGAAGCAAAAACTGAAAAAACTACAAGGAGAAATGGACAAATCAACCATTATAGTCATAAGTTCCAATGACCCTTTTTCACTAACTGATAGAACAAGTAGACAGTAAAGCAGTAAGCAGTTAAGACTTAAACAGCACTACCAACCAACTTAACTGACATTTATACAACACTCCACTCAACAAAGCAGGAAACACATTTTTCCCAAGTGTTTATAGAACATTTACCAGGGAAGACTATATCCTGGGCCATAAAACAAGTCTCAGTAAATTAAAACATTTCAAATCATACAAAGTACATCCCTTGTTTACAAAGAAATCAAGTTAGAAATCAGTGTTTACTGGACAGAAAGAGAAAGTATGAGTATAATGCTGACTTTGTGTCTTCTACTACTTGTAATCCTGCCAAGGAAAGAGTACATAACATTAGCAGGGGGACTAAAGTACTTAATGTCTTCAATGCTAGGCGTACCTGACCTGCGCTGTCTGATAACGTGTTCATGGTTGAGTCTCTCCTCTCCTCTCCAGCCCATCCTAAGCCCCAGGGGCCCCACTTCTCAGCACCAGCCAAATCACGACAAACCTGTTTGGTATTTGCTCAAGTCTCTCACAGAAACCAATGAAGGGGAAGAGAAATGCAGTAGAAGGAGCACCTGTGAAGTAAACATACCTTTTAAGCACCCCAATCCTCAGAGACATCACCACTACAGAGATCTCTGTGTTACAGGGCAACTATTCAGGAACAAACTGGAACCTTATGAAAACTCTAGAACCTGAGCAGAAACTAACAGAATTGTGGAACAAGAGGATCCAGTGGGATGAAAACAAGGTCTTCAATGACCTGATTATGTCAGCCTGGAAAAACCCTACTGGTACTGGCCAAAAGTATCTGGAAATGATTCACATGGCTAGTTAGCCCAATGCCCTTTCAATGGCAGATTTATGTCAGATTAGCAAATTTCACAGCAATAAGTAAAAAGAAAACGAGAATCCTTAGAAATAATCTCACTTCCAAGTATAGAAAATCTACAAACTCCTTAAGGTGGTGCTTCTCAAATTTGACTTTCAAAACGAATCACTCAGTGCATATGTAAAAAATACTGATTCCTGGTACCCCTCCAGACAATCTCCAGAGGTTTGGCTCCATATTTTTAACAACCATCACAGATGATTCTTTTTTTTTTAGATTTATTAATTATTTTAGAGAGAGAGAGCAAGAAAGGGGAGGGGCAAGGGAAAGAGAGAGAGAGAGAGAACCCTCAAGCAGACTCCCTGAGTGCGGAGCCCGACGCAGGGCTCAATCCCAGGATCCCAAGCCGATGACTGGAGCTGAAACCAAGAGCCAGATGCTCAACCAACTGAGCCACCCAGGCTTCCCTAAGCATCACAGATGATTCTTAAGGTCCAGCAAGAACATTAGCTTTGAAATGAGACTAAGGGGTTAAAAATCCCGACTCGGCACTTCCTGGCCCTGTAACCAAACTATGTAACATCTCTGCAACTCCCTTTCCACCTGCAAAATGGGATCACCATTGAAGTGTTCTCAGAATTCACTATGTTCACAAAGCCCCTAAAACAGGGCCAAGAGCACATGGCAGTCAAGCAAGAAATCAGAGCTATTGCTACTTAAACCCAGCCAGCAGAAGCTGCCCGGATGAAGAAATCTAAAATGAAATGTTCTACCTAATGGAAATTACAAAGGCATCAAGCCAGTTTCCAAGATAATCGAGGAAAAAAGCCTTTCTGGGCACTAAGACCACCAAGAACAAAGACTCTCACTTCAGCAGCCAATAGTTACCCAAGCCCTTCCTCCCACCCAGAACCACAAGGTCCAGGCCTGGGCAGGGCTGCTGCTTTGCACAAGAGCCAAAGAAAGTCCTTCCTCCCCAAATCCCTCTGTCACTGCCACCTCCAGCTCTAGGGCCGACAGTCCTAAGAGTCAGGTGGCAACATCCTGGGGGCACCAGTAGTAAACAGGACTCCCGGAAAAGAGGCAAGGAGCCAATGAAGGGAGTGGAAAAGGCCTGAGTCAGCAACAGGATTACTTAGTGAAGGGAAGTGAGTCTGTGAAGTTTCCAGGGCTAAAGGAGACATTGCTAGGGTGGGTGAGGCCCGACACTGTGCTGGAGTTGATGGAGGGTCAACTCTGCCAGTAACTCACAACACAGCCCCAGGTAACTCCTTCTCCCACCCATAAAGTGGGAAAATAAGCACCTTATTGGATGTGGGGAAGAAAGGAGGAACCAGGCACCTATGGGAGATACACTGACACACAAACACCCCACTGCCCTTTGTACCCAAGAGGAACGGGACATATACTGGAGAGAGATACAAATACACACACACACACACACACACACACACACAGACACACTGGAGAGAGATACAAATATATACAGATACACACACACACACACACACACACACACACACACACACACACCAATGCCCTTTGTACTCAGCAGGTCCAGGAGTAGGGTTTGGTCAAGGATGCTGGGCGCTCCTAGTCTGGGTACAGAAAAAAGGAAAACAGAGCCGAGGCTGAAAGCCCGTTTCTTTCACTGTCCTGGGGAAAGGGCACAGGCAGGGAGTCACAGACCAGAGTCTCTGTGACCCTACCCTGCCACCGGCCTCCCGTGTGACCTCTGGCTCCCACTCTTAGGCCTGCTTCCCCATCTGTACAATGGGCAAACTGGCTCTAACGTCACTGGAATTGTGCCCAGCAAGATGCTCAAATATGGGACGGGGGGTTGGAGGGTGGAGGTGAAGGGTGGGGCGGGGCCGGAGGCGCCACCTGCAGGGGGAAGGGAGGGGAGGGCGCTAGGGGCAGGGGCGCCGGCCTCCCTCCCTTCCGCGGCGAGGGGCAGAGGCGCCCGCGGCAGTCACGCGCCCCTCGCACCCAATCACCGGCCTCTGCCAGAATGAGGCGGACAGGCGGGGGCGCGCCGGGAGCCATTGCCAGCGCCACCCCCTTCCCCGTCCTCGCCCCTCCCCGGGTCCAGCTCACCTGCCCCGGCCGCCGCCACCGCTGCCGCCACCGCCGCCGCGGGTTAAACCACGGCCCGCGCCCACACTTCCGGGGCCCGCAGGCCCGCCCCCTCCCGCCGGATGTGACACCCCTCCAACGTCCGGGCCTGGAAGCGGGGCCCGCGCCGTTCGTCCCGCACCACGCTGTCTGGCCCGTGGGTCTGAGTCACCACGACACCGCTCCCCCCTTTCACCGCCCCCCCCCGGGCCACACCCATGGGAGTCCCCGCAAGACCCTCCCGCGAGCGGCGGACGCCCGGCCCCGCCCCGCTAACGGCCTCCGCCCCACCCCTGGGAGGGTTACCGCCCATTGGGCGGAGACTCGACCGCCCTGGGCGAGTGCGCCTGCGCAGACATCCGGCGTGTTCCCTGGCGGGCGAGGAAGGGGCCGGTTTGTTTTATCCGGCTCGGCTTTGGGGAGGCCGTTCAAGGCGGCCCGAAAGGGACCGAATGGAGAAGAACCGAATGGAATTCTAGCACCTGGGGAACGCCCCAGGTGGTCTGAGCTCAGGCTGAAGGACCACACGCCCACGGCCGTGACACCGTTTGGCCCCAGGACGGGAGTCACCACGGACCTGTCTTGTGTCCTTCCCTGGCAGAGAGAAGTGCCTGTCAGTTTGGAACTGGCTGGCGGGTTCCTCAAAACAACTCTGCGTAGTTTCTCGAGGCCCTAGACTGCACTTTTAGTCCATTCTTTGTGGGTAGTGCTTGAGAGATGTCCTTATACATCCTCCCTTGCCCCGAATCACGAGACTGATGACCTGGGAGGAAGGTCCTGATGCCAGACAGCTCTGTCTTCCCTGGGCAGCCTGTGCTCAACAACCAGGCGAACCCCAGTCCCTGTTTTGCCTCTCAGCAGGGTCCATGATAGCAGCTTTGTAAAAGTGGGGTCCCAGGAGGAGAGCTTCTTAGACCAAGGAAACCGTACCACCCAAAACTCGCAATCTTCTTAGGTGCTGAATTAAGACCATCGTTGCTAGTGACAGAAATCCAACTCAAACCGTAAAGTCCAAGGCGGGTGGTAGCACCAGGCACAGCAGTATATTCAAGGCCTCATCCTCCTTACTTGACTCTGCTCTTTCCTTTGTGACACCAAAATTCCTTTCAGCAGATAGTCTCAAAATTTCTATTTCAAATTCTAGAGAGAATGGATCTGATTGGCTATGGTGATCACTACTGCCCCTGTTGGGCAGATCTTCCTCTTTCTTGCCCTCTCCCAGCTGCCAGGTGGCTTATGGGTCAACCACACTTGGGCCAGATGATCACACTTCACTCAGTGATCACCCCTAGAGCGCAGAAGGGATCATGAGGAAGGCAATCTCAGCTACTGACTTATTTGAGGGATATCATGGTTGGTTTTTGCAAACATCTCACTTTGAACATAATGTCAGAGTGGCTCCTGTTGACAACAGCTGTCCGAAACTGGGGTGAAACTGTTATTGAGGGGTCAGGCAGACCAGGGCGGATGACCTTCACTTTGTCTCATAAACCTTTTGTGCTATATAATTTTTAATCTTGTGCATATATTACTTTGGTGGTTAAAAAAATTAGAATACACAGGGCGCCTGGGTGGCTCAGACAATTGAAGATCCGACTCTTGATTTCGACTCAGGTTCTGAGATCAAGCCCAGCAACCCGCTCCACGCTGAGCTTGGGATTCTCTCCCCTCTCCCTCTGCCCCTCCCCCCTTCACTCACGTGCGCATGCATGTACTCTCTCTCTCTTAAAAAAAAAATAGAAAATACTACTGATGGATTAACTTGAGTTTATATGCAGCAATCCTTTCATTCACTGGTACTGTGTTGGCAGGTGAAATGGGCACATGATGCTTGGAGGGAAAGTAGTCATCTTGAACTGTGATTTGACCATGGAATGGAGGCCATACCTGGAAGCACAACAAAACAGAAGGAGCCTGAGCCCTGGCACCATGGAGCATCGTGACACTGCTGGATGCTTGCCTCTGGACTTTCACAGGAGAGGGAAATAAACTACCTTGTGTAAGCCACGCTTGATCTCAGGGTCATGAGTTCAAGCTGCTTTAAAGGAGCTGAGTCAGCTGGGAGGTGAGTCCTTTTGCCTTCCCCACGTTCTTAACTACTGCTTCAATTTCAGATGTGATGGCTGGAACTTCTGCAGCTGTATTGGACCATGAGGTGACCTAGAAAGTGGAAACCATTCAAGCTCTGGATGGCCTACGCCCAGACCGGTTTAAGTGGGAGGGGGAAAAAATCAAGTTTTATCTTGTTACAATTACTTTAGGTTTTTTGTAATGTGTATCCAAACATGTCCAAACCTGATATGGTTATGGTTAATATGGTACTGCTTTATTATTATCTGCTTGGTTTGGTAAGTGAGTTTATATTTTACAAATTTCTTTTTTTTATTATTTTATTAAATTTATACAGAAACCACACACACACACACACACACTCTCTCTCTCTCTCTCTCTCTCTCTCTCTCTCCTATCAATGCAAAATTGTTATTATAAACATATATGCTTTCTTAAAGTATAGCTTTTGGATTTTTTTTCTTTTCATTTTTTGCCCAGGGTTTCCCTACTTATTAACAGCTTAGTGTATATCCTCTCATATAATCTCATCCAAATCTGAATCTACTGGCTGAAAGAGGCTGAGGGGCAGGGTGGGGAGAAGCAAAGGAAAGTAAAGTACAGGCACGTGAATGAAGGTGGAGACCATTATTGCTTGTCATAAATATTCTAGCTGGATCACACTTCCCTACCCCCCTCCAGCCCCTGCCCCAGATTTGCCACGACTATGGAATTTACTTTGGCCACTGCAATGTGCACAGAGGTTACTATATGTCACTTGCAGGTAGAAGCCTTCACAAACCAGAGTCCAATTTGCCACCCATCCCGTTCCTTTGCATCAAGAGGGCACATCCATCAGCTTTTCTCCCTGCGTGACTGTGATGAGTGGGGCCCCCTGCTAAGCCATGTCAGATTCAGTGAGCCGTAAGTCCTAGTTGTGTTGACCCACTAAGATCTGGGGGTTGTATGTCTTCGCAGTGTAACAGCTTATCTGCCCTGAACTAGGAGAGCATAACGGGATGTTAATTGTCTCCTTCTTCCTTTAGTAAGCAAACCCCTAGTCTAGGGCCACCCAGCTAAAGAGTCTATTTCCTAGCCTCTCTTTCACCTAAAAGTATTCCTGTGACTTCATTAGAGCCAATGAGATATGAGTGGAAATAATATTTACAACTTTTGGCTATGTCCTTTAAGAAATGGGGTATATTCTGCTTCTCCTTTTCTACTTCCTACTGGCTGGAATGCAGATGCAATGACAGGAGCTGGAGCAGCCATACTAGACCAAGAGACAATATCACACATTGAAGATATCAAAGCAGCAAGAAAGAATTTGGGTCCCCATCACAAGGGAGCCACCTGGAGTATTACATGAGAGAGAAATGAAATTGTATTTTATTTAAGGCTCGGTTATTTAGGCTTTGGTTACAGAAGGTGAGCCTATAACCTAATACCCAACCCATGTGTTAGCCTTGTTTTGTTTTGTTTTTTAAGATTTTTTTTTTTAATTTGACAGAGAGAGAGAGTGAGAGCAGGAACACAAGCAGGGGGAGTGGGAGAGGGAGAAGCAGGCTTCCCGCGGAGCAGGGAGCCCAATGCGGGACTCGATCCCAGGACCCTGGGGATCATGACCTGAGCTGAAGGCAGATGCTTAATGACTGAGCCAGCCAGGTGCCCCATGTTAGCCTTGTTTTGACAATTAGAATGTGGAGAATAAAAACCGTATCTCCTGGGGCGCCTGGGTGGCTCAGTTGGCTAAGCTTCTAACTCTGGGTTTCGGCTCAGGTCATGATCTCTTGGATGTGAGATCAAGCCCTGATCAGAGATCAGACCCATGCTGAACATGGAGTCTGCTTCAGATTCTCTCTTCCTCTCCCTCTCCCTCAGTTCCTCTCCCCACTAGTTTGCTCTCTCTCTCTCTCTCTCTCTCTCTCTCTTTCTCAAATAAATAAATAAAATCTTTTAGAAACCAAGTGTCCTTCCATGGACTTAGGAATGAGTTAAGTGAGATTCCTGCCCTCCAGAACTTGTGGTCTAGCAGGGGTTTCAGAAAATCAAGCATGGGCAAGGCCACATGGCAGAGAAAACTTCAGCGTGCTCTAGGAAAATATAGGAGAGAAACTTAAACGGGTCGAGGTCTCGGTCTGTCAGTTGCCTGAAAAAGAAGCAGAGGACCACCTTAGGTCTTCTTAGGTCAGTCTCCCCAGAAATAGCCCAAAACATGAGGTTTCATGTCAAAGAAATTTATTTCAAAGTTGCTCTCAGAGAAGCCAGTGAGGGGCAGGGGAAGCAGGACCGGGATGGGACCAAGCCAAGCCTGGGTGTGATTCTGCACAAGTCCTGCAGACGGAAGCTCCAGCCTGCTCCCACAGCGAACCCTGGAAGGCAAGTCTGGCCTCCAAAATGCCCAACCCAAGGCAGGGGAGCTGGGCTCTCCCACGGCCACAAGCTTGTCTGAGAGCCATCCTGGGGCCACTGGGCCATGGTAGGAGATCCTCCAAAGACAGGTCACAGGTGCTGCTAGAAACAAAAGCACACCAAAGCCAGGGAAAATGCAACCTCAGATAATGCCGACGTGTCCTGTACCCCCTCTGCTCTCACCAGTGTCAGCTCAAGAATCCCACCAAGGCACAGAGCCTCTTCTAAATCTCTAGAGTGAGCCCATTCTGGTGACCTAGGGAGGAGCCCTCAGCTGGAACAAGAGTGTGCATCACCTCAGCATTTAAATCCCCCCACGCCCCCCACACAGTCACACAGACACACGCGCGTGCGCACATTCATACACACACTCACCCACTCTCTCATACACGCACGCACGCACGCACGCATGCACGCACACACCAGGTTTTTAAGAGCAAGAGGGAGGGCATGGTGTGATTGCTGATGAAACGCTCAGCAAGACAGGCCGGCTCGGTCTCCAGCTTGGGCCCCCAGGAACTTTAAGCCTTGGTGTCCCACCACAGCTTCCCCACGCTTCCATCCACACCGGCCTTGGGATGGGCCATGATAAGGCGCCCAGTCAAACACAGTTTCCCAGGCCCGAGGGCCAGCTGGTGTCAGAATGGAAGGACAGCCTCTCCTGTAGGCCGCAGGCCCCAGGCAGACCCCACCAGGGGGAGGTCAGGCAGCTTCAGGCTTGAGGCCCACCACGCAACCCGTTCATCCCAGGCTGGACAGCCCCCCAGAGCTAACATCACACAGCTAGGGAGAGGCCGACTCGGGCCTCAGATGTGGGCTTCACCAGGCCTCAGAGCTCCAGTCGGTTTTGTCACTCAGTGGTCTTGGTCCCGGGTGACCTTGGCCGAGTTGTTCTCTGGGCCTTGAGTCCTCATCTGTAAAGCCAGAGATGGAACCAGATGGCCCCTCAGTCATGACATTGCACTAAGACACAGCTCCCTCTTAACCCCTAAACCCCGGACAGGCTTCCCACATACAGCAGTCTAACGGGTATGAATCTAAGTCCAGAATACATGATCAACTTCATGTAATATTCACATAGCACCTACCAAGAATCGAAGCACCCTACACATATTAACACATGAGGCTCTGTTATTGTTCCCACTTTAAAGGTGGCGATGCGCACCTGGCTCGGTAGAGCAAGGGACTCTTGATCTCAGGGTCCGGAGTTCGCGCCTACGTAAAAATAAATAAATAAATAATAAAAAAATATAAAGATGGTGAACAGGAGGCACAGAGAGTGGAAATAACTCATCCAAGTTCACACAGTGAGTCCATCTGGCCTCCAGCGCTGCGTTCTTCAGCTCTGCTCCCTCTCCTTTGTAAGCAATGTTACATCCTTTCATTACCCTAACTCAAGTGCCGTCTTCCCTCCCTTCCTGGCCACAGAATCCAGTGAGATCTGCAGACTGTTGTGGGGTCAGGAACAAATGGGGGTGGGGTCCAGACAACACGGGGGTCACCCATACAGCCGGAGCTCCCCCCCAGCTACGGATGGTGACATGCCAATGCTCTCTGTCTCTGGGCAAATCACACAGCTGCCGCTCCCAGGGCCAGCCCTCGGGGTTCCTACCAGCTCCTCTGAAGGCCACGTGCTCAGCACCCACCTACCTCTGATCACCGCCCCTCCCTGCAGAGCTGAGTGGGAAGAGAAGCAGCCTCGGCCCTGCATGGAAGCCGCCAGCCCCTGTGTCCCCCAGAGAGGGCCTCCCCCTCCTTTCCAACCTGGCACCTGCTTCTGTACCCACCTGCCCACCGGCGGGCGCCCTCATGTAACTTCGCCCCCCAAACCCGGGCTGGCGCAGGAGTTTTCTGCAGGGTGGTTCTGCACCACGGCAAAGCTGCCATTCCTTCTCTCCTGCTGCTATGAGAACAGGAAGGAAATTAACATTTCCACATATTACACACAAGCTCCTTTCTGTGCAAAGTGCTTGGCAAATAGTTCAAGGAACAAGGAGAAGTTGATAACAGAAGGTGTTACAAAATTCAAGTTAAATCTGTCTTCTCACAGTTGAAACTTGGTCCTGTTCCACTGTGAGAATAAGTCTAGTCCCTCGTTTTGGCGAAAACCTTTCAGATTTGAGGCGGGTCCTTCCACTTCATGGAAGTCTTGATTTTCCAGGGCCAACAGCCCCCCGGGACGTCTGTGCTCTCTCCCTCTTCTCCGTCGCCCCTCCCCCTCTCCCCTCTCCCACGACCTGCGCACACACTCCCCCACCCACCTCCCCAGCCCCCCTGCTCTGTCTTACGCCCTCCCTTCCCCTTTTTTTTAAAAGATTTTATTTATTTATTTGAGAGAGAGAGAATGAGAGATAGAGAGCAAGAGAGGGAAGTGGGTCAGAGGGAGAAGCAGGCTCCCCGCTGAGCAGGGAGCCCGATGCGGGACTCGATCCCGGGACTCCAGGATCATGACCTGAGCCGAAGGGAGTCGCTTAACCAACTGAGCCACCCAGGCGCCCCCCTCCCTTCCTCTTAACCTCCTTCTTCTCTTGCGGCCTTCTCCTGGGCCGGCCTCCTCCGTTCTCCACGGGCTGACATCTCACTCACTTACTCGGCGCTCCCCATCACGCTGGACGAGTTCCACACTCCTGAACGTGGCATTCAAGGCCCACCCGTGGGCGTGACCTGGTCTTCGCTCTCCTTTCCCGAGTTATCCCTTGTGTATCGTTAGGGCCGTCCTCCCGGATTTTTCTAGTCTTCGTTCTAAACGCATGCTGGATTACATTTCCACGGTCCCTTGAAGTTCAGCGTGGCCCCGTGACTCGTTCAGACCAGTGAAATTCGAGCAGTAGTGGCGCGTGGCACTCCGGGCAAGGGCTGTGCCGGCCAGTGTGCGAGCTCGCGCGGGCCCCACCCCCACCACGGCACCCGGCTGCGCTGGCGGATGGCGAAGTCTCCGTCGGTCTGCGTCCCCGAGGGGCAACCTCTCCAGTCACAGCCCCACATGACCTGTGATGGACACACAGCAAGTCCAAGAAAGAAACATTATTTTTAAGTGGGGTGTTGCTTGTTGCTGCCCATTCTAATATAATGTGTCCCTTGGGCCTATGACCTTGGCAATTCCACCTTGCTCGGCTACTGACCGTCCCTTGGACTCACTGGGATGCCAAGGCTGCCCTCTTTGACTGGCATTCTCTGTTCCCCACGCCCCCTCAGCAAAATCCTCTCACCTGTTGAGACTCAGGGCAGTTGCCACCTCTACCAGGAAGCCTTCCTAACTTTCCACCCAAGGCAACAGAAGGGAAGGAAAAGTTCTTCTCCACCCTCAAGGTCTTCTAGCTGGACTAAGAATTCAGTTTACAGGAGACAGACCAACAGGAGAAAACAAAAACCGAAAGATTTATTACATGCACACAGAGGCCAAACAATGAAATCGAGATCCAAAGAAATGGCCAAGGCAGGGAGTTTTTCTACTTTTTTAGACAGAGAGACAATAAATCTGTGAGGAATTGACAGGACAAAGAAAACTTAACTTTGGGAGCTTCGATTAAGAATTCTAAACAGATTTGGGGCTGGGGTAAATTAGTAAAAAGTAACAAGGGTCATTTACACAGTCTTCTTGGATCTAAATTTCCCATCTCTGGTGATAAGGATCTCTTTAGCTCCTAGTACAGGGCGGGTACCTTTCACAGGGGAGATTGATTTTCTGCTTTCACGGGAACAGAGGAGGGTATACGTGCCCTTCTTGCCAGAGTGTCTCTTAAGTAACTTCTGTTTAAAATAATCAGTATGCCAGGGCGCCTGGGGGGCTCAGTAGGTTAAGCTTCCGACTCTTGATTTGGGCTCAGGTCATGACCTGAGGGTCGTGAGATCGAGCCCTGCTTCGGGCTCCATGCTCAGTGCGGAGTCGGCTTGAGATTCTCTGCCCCTGCCTGCCTGCTCTCCCGCTAAAAAGGAAGTGTTCACCGAGAAGAAGAGTCTCTAACATATCTAATAATTATGCCCTCCGTCTCCCTTCCTCCCCTCCTGTCACTCCCCTGCATCGGGTCCTGACCCCCACGCCCAGCACTAATTGACAGAAGAGCAGTCAAGAGCATGGAATTCGCAGTCAGGCAGACCTGGGTTCAAATCACGGCTCTACTACTCACTACTAGGCGTGTCTCCTCAAGGGAGTACTGGACTCCTCCAAGCCTCAGTTTCCCCCTTTGTAAATTGGGGACAATCTCGACCTCGTAGGGCGTCCGTGGAAAGCACATGGGAGAATGTATCCAGCATTTGTGGGGCCCCTTGAATGAGTCAGGCTCTGGGCCTGGGAGACTGGAGTGGCCACGGAAGGCCTCACTGAGGAGGGGAGAGTAGAGATGACAGTTGGAACGGGGAGAAGGAGCCAGCCATGCAAAGGGCCGGGAGAAGAACATTCCAAACAAGGGAAGCACAATTTGCAAAAGCCCAGGGTAACCAAATTCCATAAATGGCCACTTTTCCCTGGTGGCTAATGATGATGTATTTACCCCAAAGACACAGATGTAGTGAAAAGAAGGGCCATATGCACCCCAATGTTGATAGCAGCAATGTCCGCAACAGCCAAGCTGTGGAAAGAGCCGAGATGCCCTTCAACAGACGAATGGATAAAGATGCGGTCCGTATATACAAGGGAATATGACTCAGCCGTCAGAAAGGAGGAATACCCAACTTCTACATCAGCATGGATGGGACTGGAGGAGCTTATGCTGAGTGAAATAAGTTAAGCAGAGAAAGCCAATTATCATACGGTTTCACTTATTTGTGGAACATGAGGAATAGCACGGAGGACATTAGGAGAAGGAAGGGAAAAATGAAGGGGGGAATCGGAGGGAGAGATGAACCACGAGAGACTCTGGACTCTGAGAAACAGACAGGGTTCTAGAGGGGAGGGGGGTGGGGGGATGGGTTAGCCCCGTGATGGGGCTTAAAGAGGGCACATTCTGCGTGGAGCACTGGGTGTTATACGAAAACAATGAATCATGAAGCACTACGTCAAAAACTAATGATGTACTGTATGGTGACCAACATAATAAAATTAAAAAAATAAATAAAGTTTTTAAAAAATGGCCACTTGTCTACCTCCAGTCTTCCTTGCATACCTCGACATCCCACTGCCCACCAGGGCACATCTAGGCCACACATCACCCACATGACCTCGTCGCATACTTCTCTTGTGAGTTACCAGCAAGGGGCTGCTGCAGACTGAGGCAGGAAGATCAGGGCGGAATTGCCAAATGGGCTCTAGGCCCCGGGCTGTGTGGATAAGCCGGCTATCACCGGGGGCCCAGGCGCCGTCATGCCACCAGCAAAGGCTCTGAGTCCCTCAGTTTGCTTGTCCTCCTGGGTGGAACCTCCAGCACACCGATAGGGCCAAGAGGAAAGTAAACGCTCTTGTCTGATCTTCCCCTGTGTGATCGCCAGAGGTGGCGGCTCCCTGGGCAGAATCCGGTTCCTCCGTTCCTTCTCCAAAGATGGCCATGGGGCATCAGCATCAGCCCCCGACCCTGAGGGCCTGCTGGCTGGAACTCAGCTCGCAAGCAGTTGGGA
The DNA here is from genome assembly GCF_003265705.2 of Callorhinus ursinus. Classification (NCBI taxonomy): domain Eukaryota; kingdom Metazoa; phylum Chordata; class Mammalia; order Carnivora; family Otariidae; genus Callorhinus; species Callorhinus ursinus. The sequence continues at coordinate 9,086,491 of NW_027397113.1, read as the reverse complement.
CGGAGGTATGCCCAGCCTGTCCTTCTGGGTCTGCCTGCCCTTTTCCTCCATCCAGATCCACACAGCACAGCCCCCATAGAGCGGAGGTGGTTTCATCCCCCATCAGGGCCCTCAAAGCTCCAAGGTCTTTCCTGAGCATCACACAAGTCCTTTGTCCCCCCCAGTCGGTGGTCTTTCAATCACTCCCTAGCTGTCTTAGGGAGTATTCCACGTATTCCCTGAAGAGCGAATAAGACATTGGGTCGAAGTTGCCAAAGACTGAGCAGAAAGGGTTCATTGCTCTAAATTCCGGCCTGTGCCATGCAATCCGGCAGCGTGCTATTGCCCGGCCCAGGAGGGGGAGCCATGGCGCTACTGCACTGGGCATGAGTCAGGGGCTGTCACGGCTGCCTCCTGCATCCGGGTGCCACTCCAGCTGGCCCCTAGGATGGCTTTCCTGCTGGCCCGAGAGACAGGGGCTGGGGACGGAAGCCGGCCAGACTGGAGAAGGAAGGGGAAGGAGCTCAGCTCCGGCACCTGTCGGCCTCTGAGAGTTGCCCATGGAGGCTGGCAGCAGTAAGCCTTCTCTGAGCTGTCCCGGCTCAGAGCTCTCCCAGCCCGAGGACCAGACACCTCGAGTCCCAACACTTCGCTAATTCACCTTGCGACTTTTTTGTAAGTGACACTCCCCGGCCTCAAGTTTCTTCCTCTCTAGAATGAGGGGATTGGACTTGTTCCAGGAAAGCAGCCGGTCCAGACTGCATGCCAATGCTGGTTAGTGGGACAAGTGGCTGGGGGTGCACGTTGCTCAGGATGGCGAGGCCACATCCAGCGCTCAGATTGCCTGGCGGTGTCTGCCCTGCACTCGGGGTGGAGGGGGTGGCAGACCAGGGGCCGTATAACTGCCACCCATGAGCTGGAGGGCCTCGGGGCCCCGTCCCGCAGAACATTCTGCCCCTCGGAATCTGTGGGCTGAGGTCAGGTAGTTAAAAGGCAGACGTTACCGACGGGAAGGTTGTGGATTCTTCAACAGAAACCCAAGTCAGGCCGATGAATCACCTCTCCTAAAGGAATAAATACCAACAAAAGGACTCTTGGGACAAGACGTGACAGGAAGGTCAGCTAGATCAGACAATATTTCAAATGTTTTGGATGACCTGCCCTCTTGCTGTCCAGCTTGAGAGGATGCCGACAGCTAGGGAGTAATTGAAAGGCCACCGACTGTGGCTGTCCCTCTTCCCCATGAGCCACTAGCGGTGAGGATGGCTCTTACCACCTCTGTTCCAGCAGGGCACGATGCCACCTCCAGCATTTCCTGGGAGACCCAGGGGGGCTGGACCCTTGGTTGGTACCATTCCTTCTTCCGCGGCCCAGTCCCTCCTGCGTCCTGCACCAGCCGACCTCCTCTCCTTCCTTTCCAAGTCTCCCCCACCCCCCGCCTCACCCCTTGGCTCCCTCCCTACCCAGGCCTTTCCCTCACCCTGCAGATGGCACCAAAAGAGGGGTCCAAGGAGGGGGGGTGCCCAGTTGGGTTTTTCCTAAAAATGTCTTCATCCCTTCCACGTCCAGGCCCTGGCATGGCTCCTCAAAGTCTCAGACTGGATGGTCAAGCAGCCCTGGGTGGGAGGGAAGGGGGCAGTTCTCAGGTGAAGAGCAGGAGGGATGAGCAGCGGAGGCTCCCAGTGCCTCAGTCAGCAAGGTCCCATCCACATCTGCTCTTCTTGGGCCCCTTGGGGTAACCCTTAAGGCAGAAACTTCAAAATGCAAGTTTTTCAAACTTCTGATTACACAAAATCTTACAAACCTAACAAAAGTAAAAAAGGATAGTGTCATGAACCCCGCAATACCATCACTCAGCGTCAAGAATTACAACACTACTCCTTAGCCCAAGCCGCCATAATGAAAGACCATATAAACTGGAGGCTGGAAGTCCCAGATCAAGGTGCCAGCCAGTTCCGTTCCTGGTGAGAGCCCCCTTCTCACTGTGCCCTCACATGGTGGGGGTTATTGAGGAAAGCTCTCTGGGGTCTCTTCTTTAAAGGCCGTCAGGAGGGCCCACTTTCATGGCCTCAGCTAAACCCAACTCCCTCCCAACCAGCCCACTTCCAAATACCATCGTATTGGGAGTTAAGCTTCAACATATGAATTTGGGGGGCAGGGAGGGAGACACAACTCAGTCCGTAGAAATTACACAAATCTTTGTTTTATCTAGACCCTCATGTTTAAAAATGTTGTTATTCATTCATTTTTGCCGGTGCACTTTAAGGCATAGATTACCATTTCACTTTAAGACTTTATTGTACATCTCCAAGAGGTAAGGATTTTTAAAATGTATGTAATCACAATGCTATTGTACCCCAAACAAAATTACCAATAGCTTTAATATCATCTAATATCCAGTCCATGTTCAAATTTCCCTCATTCCCTCAAAATGCCTTTAATGGTTTATTGATTTGAATTAGGGATCCGGATCTAAAGAATATATACATGGGTTGCATTTGGTTGTTGTCTAAGACTTTGAATAAATAATAGTCTTTCCCCTTTTTATGCTCTTTTCTTCAAAAAGTGAGGGAGCGAGGGGCGCCTGGGTGGCTCAGTACATTGAGCATCTGACTCTTGATTTTGGCTCAGTTCATGATCCCAGGGTCGTGAGATCAAGCCCCATGTTGGGCTCCGCACTCAACGGGGAGTCGGCTTCTCACCCTCTGTCCCTCCCCCTGCTCTCTCTCCTTCTCTCTCTAAAATAAATAAATAAATCTTTAAAAAGTGGGAGTGGGTGGGGGTCACTTATCTTCTAGAATGTCCCAAGTATTGGGTTTAGATGATTGCTTCCTTGTTCCTTTATCTACATCCTTCCTGAAGACTGCTAGTTAGATTCGGACTTAAGTTAAAAAATAATTATTGGAATACTTCATAGACAGTTCCATAGATCTCTTACTACATCATTTCAATAGGTACATAATTGATAGATGCTAGGGTTGATCAGTGGGTCCTGATGTGATCAACATCTGTTGGACTTCCCCCTTCGACCTCTCATCCTATGGGTCCGATATCCACCGATGCTCTTCCCCTAGATCCATTGTTTTATTAGGAATTGCAAAACAATGATTTCTTCATTCTACCATTCCTTCTGAGTTTAATTTCTAGAATTCTTCAATAAAGATTTTTCCTTCAGCATTATTTGTAGTTACCTGAAATACACCTGAAATATTCGCTCAGACAAAAACAGCATACATATTGATGATTATTTCCCTTTCTCTATCAATGATCAGAATAATGAGTCGGTGCCCTAGCAATCCCCTCATGGTGATGAAGTAGCTGCTGTATAATATCATATGGAACTCATGGCTTTTTGTATGTTCAGTTTGTTTCGATTGAGTTGATGTGATGCTCAAATTGTCCCACTTTTGGCCACTGGAAGCCTCTTCCTACTGATTCCCGAGCCCTTGGACAGGACTCCAGTGATCTTTGGAGGCTCCCAACTTTCTGGACTTTCGAGATGTCCTCAGCTCCTTCTGTGCGTTTCTTGGCCCGGCCCTGGAATCAGCCATCTCTTCAAGAATCCCTGATCCTCTAGTGGTAAATGAAATCGGTATCTAGAAGCCACAAGCTGGGCCTCAGGGTACTCCATGCTATCACATTATCATGGCTTCTAGGTTTTTCGGCTGCCAGAGCCAAGAGATAGTCAACTCGTGAACAACACGGGTCTGAGCTGTGCGGGTCCGTTTACACACAGAATCTTTGCAGTACATGGGGTGCAGTGCTATAAACATATTTTTCCCTTCCTCATGAACTTCTTCATAACATTTTCTTTTCTCTAGCTCACTTTGTTGTAAGAATATAGGTCATAATACACATAACATACAAAATATCGTATAACATAACATACAAAAGTGTTAATCGATTTTTTATGTCATTGGTTAGTCTTCTGGCCAATGGCAGGCTGTTAGTAATGAAGTTTTAGGGAAGTTAAAAGTTGTATGTGGATTTTCGGCAGCCTGGGGAGAGGGGGTCAGTGCCCCTAAACCCCACATTATTCTCAGGTCAACTCCACATATTTTGTTAGAAAGAGAAAAATAATTAATTAGTACAAACTTAGACTTCCAATTCAAGTTTTCAGATGGCAGGGTTTTACTCTTAACTTTTTTGTTGTGGACTTACATCTCTTTTCTTCCACTGGAGGTCTTGGTTCAGGACAACATTTGCATAATTAATTACTGACTGGCTTTAACCTCTAACTTCAGGGTGTCAAAATAACAGTGGCAACATCACCAATAATAAGGTTACTAGAGGAAGTTCCAGATTTCATTGTTTTTTTCCTTGTTGTCATTGTTGTTTATCCTTGGAAAGGACCCCCCCGCCCTGTGAATGTAGAGTCAAAATTCTGCATTTTAAAGACACTTGAAGGGCACCTGGGTGGCTCAGTGGGTTAAGCCCTTGCCTTGGGCTCAGATCATGATCTCAGAGTCCTGGGATCAAGCCCCACATCGGGCTCTCTGCTCAGTGGGGAGCCTGCTTCTCCCTCTCCCTCTGCCTGCTTGTGCCTCTCTCTCTGTGTGTCAAATAAATAAACAAAATCTTAAAAAAAAAGATAAATAAAGCCACTCGAAGTAATGTTTTGCTCTGGGTGGTTATGTCACCGGCTTGATAACCACTGGGTTCATTTGTTTTATTTTATTATTATTATTTTTTTTTTTTTTAATGAGCAGAGAGCCCAATGACGGGCTCGATCCCAGGACCCTGGGATCATGACCCAAGCTGAAGGCAGACGCTTAAACAACTGAGCCATCCAGGCGCCCCAGGCTTCATTTGTTTTAGTTCTTAATTTTGAGGGATGCCTTTCTGATCAATGGATTCCGTAAAACATTTACCTGGTGGCGGAGTCAAACTAGAAAACAAGAAAAATCTCACCTCTATCCCTGCCTTTCCCCATTAATACCTAGTCTTATTAGTTTTGGGTTTCTCCTTGCGCTGAATCTTATTAAAAACATGCGTGTCTGTGTATGCAAAAGCAGCAAGCTATAAATGCTGTTCTGTTCTGCCCCCCCCTTTTTAAACAAACAATATACCCTGGAGATCTCGACCATCCCCTTCTTTTTTCCATCTGCGTTGTACCCAGTTGTGCGGCCCGCACTGTAGCTTATCTGACTGATGTCCCCAGTTGATGGTCACTTCAGGCACCCTGTTAATGTTTTGCTTTTGCAAATAACATTGCAGTGCAGAGCTGGTGCGTTCGTCTTTAAAAAAAAAAAAAAAAAAAACCACCACAGGCCCAAAATGGTGTCACTTAGGCCAAGTCCCCAGTGGAAGCTTAATACAGAATCTAACTGCAGTTCCAACCTCCCCCAGAAAGGTAATCTTAACTGATCAGTCAGGAATTTTTCCGATGCGCGCCAATGAGTCGGCCAGATGGGCCCTCTCCACCCCCTAAAGGAAGATGAGATGATCTGTCTGATAAGACGGCTTGGTTTTCCCCCAAGGGAAAGCAGCCTCACCTGGAAAATCTTTTTCTTTTGCTGGTAACTTTCTTGCTCCACCCTCCCTCCATGAATACTTTCCATGTTGTACAAACGCCTCAGGAGTTCCCCTCTATTTGCTAGAAAGGATGCTGCCCGGTCCGTGAATTGTCTACTAAAGCCAATTAGACCTTTAAAATTGACTTGGTTGGCTTATCTAGCAGTAGTTTTCTCTTTTGGTCAAAATGTGTCTTTGGATTCGAATCCTAGACGTAGAGTCGCTACATTTAAAAAGGGCATGCGTGTGTGTCATTTGCTAGATGCTGTCAAATCCCTTCCATGAGGTTGGACCACCAAAACGAAATTTTAACAGTGTGGAGAACTGAGGGGTAAGATGCAGCACCCCCTACTCCATCGGCCACCCAGGCCTGGGGACCAGGCCAGCCTCCTACTCGACGTTCAGGCCTGGACAGGTCTCACAGAGGAACACTAGGGTCCCCAGCAGTCCTGGAAGGAGCCATAAAATTCCATTCTCCTTACTTTGGCTGGAATGAGACCAGTTTAATAGGTAGCCCTGTTCATCTCAGGCTGAGCAGAAGCTCTGGATACCCTTTTTGTTTTTTTTACCTTCTTTGATTGACAAACTTAAAAATTATTCCTCTGTGCATTTGGTTTGGCAGACAAAATGGTTCGAGGTATGGATCCCATGGGGGAGCTATGTCAGGTGCTCAGCAAATGGAGATTACTGGTAAGTTTGTTGGTTGATCTGACCTTGGTGGTCTTTACAAATGCAAGGAAAACTCGCATGGCTAGGATGCATTCAGTCTCTTCTTTATCCAACCAACATGAATTGAACACCCCCTCAGTCTGCGCTCTACTCCCGCCTCTAGGCTAGAAATAAAACCCTATACAGCCTACATGTTGAATCCAGCCCATAGCTGCTTGAGGTTTGGCTCACCCTATGTTTGTGGGTTTGTTTCTTGTTTTTGTGTTTGTTTTAAGAAAGTAGTTGCTTACATCTGAAGCTGAGGATTTCACATAAATATCCAGACTTCTGGTATCTCTTGAAAACATGGCCAGTCTGGCATCGCCAGCCAGACATGGCAACTGCTGGTGGGAACAGGACAGAAGCTGCCTCCCTGTCATGGGGTATGTGCTGCCCCGTGCCCATGATGCCCGTCCAGCCCTTCCGTTCATCTCCCTCACCTCCTGCATCGTGAGTTTGTGAGCCCCGCCCTTGACTGCAAGCTTCCTGAAGGCAAGGACCACTAGTGTCTTTTTTTTTTTTTTTTTGGTAATCTCTACACCCAAAGTGGGGATTGAATTTACAACCCCCCAAGATCAAGCGTTGCATGCTCTTCCAACTGAGCCAGCCAGGCACACCAAGGACCACTTGTGTCTTATTTGACTTCCCAGCATCTAGCCCAGGCTCCAGCACACAGTGGGGCCCCAGTAAGTGTCTGTTGTATGAATAACAGGTCCCTTGGATGCCTGCATCACATTTCTTCTAACATTAAAATTATGCAATTGTAATGCGCAGAGCGGCATCATGAGTGCCCCTGGTCTGTGCCATCCCACCACCTAAAGTCACTTACATGCCCGTGTGCTGTACTTGGTGTCCTCATGGTGACATTTGACCCCCCCCCCCCCTTCTAGCAATCTCCTCTCCAAATGAGGATAGCAATGCACACCTCACTGGCCCTGGGGAGACTGCACGAGATCAGAAAAGGCAAGCATAGCACCTGCCACTTATTTTTAGCACATTATTAGCAGCACCTTTATCTCCAAGATAGGAAGAGTCTCCCCATTCTTTGTTAGGATTTACGGTTTAGGATTGTTTGTTTGTTTGTTTGTTTGTTTGTTTCAGCCAAGCCCCAAGGAAGAGATCACAATAGAAATCTCTGTATTCTGTGAATTTTCTAAATCCCCTCCTCACAAACACTGATGGGGATAGAGATCTTATCAGAGAGGGTCACATGTCTTATCAGGTCCATTTAGCAGCCCTCAGGGGCACGACTAAGGCAGGTCAGAGCACATATAACAAGCAACTCAGGCTGGCCATTGCTTGCTCAGAACCCAAGAAAAAAGCATGAAGTGGTTTGGGGTCCTCGGGCTGGTGGCCCTCTCAGAGTGCTTAGTCACGTAAGTACAGGGCGTGCAGGTGGCATCAGCTCTCTTTCTGGGCTCTTTCTTGCCCTCTTATTCTCCTGCCCCTCCATGGATAGAGAAGAGAATATAATCACTCCCAGACTGTCTTAAAGTTCAAGGCTCCATTTATTGGTCAGTAGCTTACCACGTGCACTGTGGGGTCCAGGTGACTTGAGACGGGCCTGCAGGGTTGTACAACTCCAGGAGTGCCAGTCATATCATGAGCTGTATGAAACGGCATCCCTTGGAATTGTTCAGTGCACAACCTGTGCAACGGTAGGCAAGGTCCTGTCTAGGAACGGCATTTTTCCTGCCTTTGTTTCTAGGTCTTCTCTCTGCTCTCACTTCATTTTCATATGTATATGTCTCTGTCTCTTTGGATGTCTCTCTCCCTGCAAAACTGTGTTTTTCCTAGTTTGAGTCCTTCTTGTTTCTCTATCCTCTTAATTTCTCTAATTTATTCCCCAGCGCCTCACTTCCTTCATAACCCCTCTCTTTAGGTTGAGTCCTGGAAAAAGATCAAGAGGGCTACTGGTAGGCCCAGTTTTGCCTCTAACAAGCAGTGTGACAATAGCCAAGTAACCAGCTCCCTATAAAAAGAGGATGATAATTTCCATTCTACCTCCTTCCCAGGGTTTCTTTGAGAAAGACACAGAAAGATGACAGTAGCAATGGTGACGACTGCCACTGTCACGAGTTCCTATCTGTCAGGTGCACCATAGCCATCATTTTGCTTAACACCCCAAACATTCTATGTGAGGGGGTTATTATCATTCCACCTTTCTGCAGGTAGGAAAACTGAGGCACAGAAAGGCCACATGGCTTACCCAAGATTACACAACAGAGCCTAAGTAATCTTGTATTCTTGTACTCAAACCTAAGTTTACTGCCATAGTCTTTCCATGGTGTTGGGTGGCCTGTCCCGATGATAAGATGACATCATAAAAATATTTGGAAAATATGGCAGGATCACAGCACGAGATGTAATAGTTATATTAACACGGGGCAGGCGAGATCGCTGTCTCTCATTTGTTTCTCTTTCCCAATGCTGGCTTAAAGAATCCCTCTGACAAGGATCAAGTCCATGCGAGAAAACCTCAGGGAGAAAGACAGGCTGAGAGATTACCTGGAGAAGCATCCTTACAACCTGGCCTACAAGTTTGTTGAGTCTGTAGATCCGGACCTGGGGGTATATTATGAACCCATGAGGAACTATCTGGATGTAAGTGCGGTGGGAGGGGGGAGGAACGGGGGGGGGAAGCGGGGGTGGGGATGACTCTCCAGAGCACACCCTAGGGCTCCGGCCAAGTGCTGGGTTTCATCTGGAAGCATGAGCAGAGATGCTGGGGCTGGGGCTCCTGCAGGCAGAAACGCTGGGGAACAGGGACCCCCATCCCCAGAGGAGAAGACACCCCCACCCTCAACTCCTGGTCTGTGGTGACCAGGTCCAGCAATGAGCAGGTGACAGGGAAACATCCATTTCAGTGCCGACAATACATCCTTGGGCACGTGTGCACCACAGCACTTGGCTTGAGGGATTTTGTTCTTTCTGAACTAAGCAAATCACTGAGTTAGAGTGGAAGGGTGAGCCATGTCTGCTCCAATGACAAAGCCCACTGCAAACCAAGTTTGACACCCCAGGCAGAAGCAGTTCAGGCTCCCCAGCCCCAAGAATGACACCAGTAAAAAAGTTATTGAGCGCCTACAATGTGTGAGCCCATAAAAAAACTAACATAGATTGCTGCCTGTGTTCTCCTTTGGGATTGCGATGGACTCCTGTCTCACATTTAGGTCTTTCAACCATTTTGAGTCTATTTTTGTGTGTGGTGTAAGAAAATGGTCCAGTTTCACTCTTCTGCATGTGGCTGTCCAATGTTCCCAACACCATTTTTTGAAGAGACTGTCTTTTTTCCATTGGACATTCTTTCCTGCTTTGTCGAAGATGAGTTGACCAGAGAGTTGAGGGTCCATTTCTGGGCTCTCTGTTCTGTTCCATTGATCTATGTGTCTGTTTTTGTGCCAGTACCATACTGTCTTGATGATGACAGCTTTGTTATAGAGCTTGAAGTCCGGAATTGTGATGCCGCCAGCTTTGCTTTTCTTTTTCAACATTCCTCTGGCTATTCGGGGTCTTTTCTGGCTCTATACAAATTTTAGGATTATTTGTTCCATTTCTTTGAAAAAAGTGGATGGTATTTTGATAGGGATTGCATTGAATGTGTAGATTGCTCTAGGTAGCATTGACATCTTCACAATATTTGTTCTTCCAGTGCACGAGCATGGAACGTTTTTCCATTTCTTTGTGTCTTCCTCAATTTCTTTCATGAGTATTTTATAGTTTTCTGAGTACAGATTCTTTGCCTCTTTGGTTAGATTTATTCCTAGGTATTTTATGGTTTTGGGTGCAATTGTAAATGGGATTTGACCTCAGCCACAGCAACTTCTTCCCAGAAACATCGCCAAAGGGAAGGGAAGCAAGGGCAAAAATGAACTATTGGGACTTCATCAAGATAAAAATCTTTTGCACAGCAAAGGAAACAGTCAACAAAACCAAAAGACAGCCGACAGAATGGGAGAAGATATTTGCAAATGACATATCAGATAAAGGGCTAGTATCCAACATCTATAAAGAACTTATCAAACTCAACACCCAAAGAACAAATGATCCAACCAAGAAATGGGCAGAAGACATGAACAGACATTTCTCCAAAGAAGATATCCAAATGGCCAACAGACACATGAAAAAGTGCTCAACATCGCTCGGCATCAGGGAAATCCAAATCGAAACCTCAATGAGATACCACCTCACACCCGTCAGAATGGCTAAAATTAACAAGTCGGGAAACGACAGATGTTGGCGGGGATGTGGAGAAAGGGGACCCCTCCCACACTGTTGGTGGGAATGCAAGCTGGTGCAGCCCCTCTGGAAAACAGTATGGAGGTTCCTCAAACCGTTGAAAATAGAGCTACCCTACGACCCAGAAATTGCACTAGTGGGTATTTACCCCAAAGATACAAATGTAGGGATCCAAAGGGGTACGTGCACCCCGATGTTTATAGCAGCAATGTCCACAATAGCCAAACT
>NW_027397113.1:8861665-9075423 GCF_003265705.2 Callorhinus ursinus | reverse complement strand
GGTTAGCCTGGTGATGGGTATTGAAAAGGGCACGTACTGAATGGAGCACTGGTGTTACATGCAAATAATGAATCATGGAACACTACATCAAAAACTAATGATGTAATGTATGGTGATTAACATAACATAATAAAATAAAATTAAAAAAAGGAAAAAACTAACAGGGTTATCATTATTGTTAACATAGGGTTATCGTTATTGTTAACATAGGGTTATTGTTATTGTTAACAAAAGGTCTCATCTCTTCTCCAAGAATGCATAGCCCAGCCTGAGAGACAAGCAGAAAGTAAATGAATGTCAAGGAAAAGGGCCAACTGCATGGTATTGATGTTCTATTTTGAATTCAGAGGAAGTGGTCTGGGGTGACCTAGGAGGGCTACCTGGAGGAGGAAGCACTCAAGCTGGGCCAAGAAGGGGGGAAAGGATTTAGTGAGTTGCGGGGGACACTGAAGAGCTTTTCAAATGGAGACACTGGCCTGAGTAGAGGCTATAAGGTAGAGTGGTTGAAAGCTGATTTCAGGACATCCGACAGAGGCAGGCACCCTGGGGGTCAGGGAGGACTAGGGCAATCTGCCTTAACCATCCCTTCCCGGCCCCTGCAGCTGGCCTACGTCGGCACCATCAGTATTGGAACACCCCCGCAGGAGTTCAAGGTCATCTTTGACACGGGCTCGTCTGACTTGTGGGTGCCCTCCATCTACTGCTCCAGCCCTGCGTGCGGTGAGTGCCTGCACCCGTCTCGTGCCCCGCCCCCCCCCCCCCCCCCCGCCCCATCCTCTGTCCTTGGCAGGCTGACAGATGCTCATCTCCTGTGTCTGCAGCTAATCACAATATCTTCAACCCTCTGCTGTCTTCCACCTTCCGGATCTCGGGCCAGCCCATCCACCTCCAGTACGGCTCCGGGAGGATGTCAGGATTTCTGGCCTATGACACCGTTCAGGTAACATGGAAACCAGAGGCTGAGGAAGGCTGACCCAGGGAGCAATGACGGCTTATAGGATCAAATGTAGGGTCAGCTGGGAGCACCTGTCTTTCCCCAAGTCCCCCAGCAGCTGGCTGCCTGCCCTGTGGGGCTGGCTCCCTAGGGAGACAGTACCCCTCGCTGACACACGGAATCCTAGAATAGCTAACCTAGAGGGTGGATCACTGTGCTGGCGGGGCTTGGGGGCATGGATTTGCAGCTCCTTTCCCCTTGGTTAGCTCAAGGCTGAATTTGGGGGGAACAGGGAGAGGTGTGGATAAACCACCCACTTTTATTTTTTCAAGCATGGTGCTGGGTGCTTTCATTGTAAGAACTTGTTTGATCCTGCAGCAGCCCCATGTGCCAGGCACTGTTACTGCCATCACGCAGATGGGTGAATCAAGGGAGAGCAAGTGCCTTTCCCAGGGTTATGCACCTGCTTAGTGGCAGAGCTGGGATGCGAAGCAGGACTCACACAGATGGGGGATGTTTTGGAGAAGAGGGCAGAACTGTTATGGAGCCTCTGGGTGCAGCTGAGGATCCAGGGACCTAGGCAAAAAAAGCAAGGGCCACAGAAGTAGGGGGGGGGGCTAAAAAATGGGTGCTTACCCTTGGGGGCCTCTGAGACTCCAATAAAAACTATGAGCTGCCTCCCCTAACGTGCCTGAACACTCACACGCACACAACAGCATATTTCCCAGGCAGAATTTTCCTAAGAGCTCTGATGGCTGGTGGTATAACAGGCATCTCTCTCTCTTTGGGCAGACACAGAATCCACAATTGCAATGAATTCACTCCATTTCTGTCATCAGAACTAGTCATGCCCAAAAGAAGACTATCTTACTCTCTATTCTTTCTGTCCTCGAGTGGAAACAATTCAGTCCCACTCTGAGTCTGTTTCCCCACCTGTAAAAAAAGAAGGGGGGGGATGACGTCAGCAGGAGGAGCAGGTGTTGGTCAAAATCCACAGGGTCCACGCACACGGAACCTGTATCTCTGTTCTGGTTTGTCATAGCCAGCCAGCCAGACCACAGCCACACCTTGGTTCTTCTCTGCCGTTAGTGGCATCTTCCAGCCCAGCCCCACTTTCCAAGCCTTTCCCTGGTGACACCCTCTTCTCCCACAGTTCGGGGGCCTTATCGATGAGTCCCAGGCATTTGGCCTGAGCTTGAGGGAACCCGGCAAGTTCATGGAATATGCAGTCTTCGATGGCATCCTGGGCCTGGGCTACCCCAGCCTCAGCCTCGGAGGCACCCTCCCCGTCTTCGACAACCTGTGGAAACAAGGTCTCATTTCTGAGGAGCTCTTCGCCTTCTACTTGAGCAAGTAAGTCTGGGCTGGACGAGCCGTTTGTCCAAATCAGCTGTAAGATGCTTCCAGTTACATGAAAAAATTGTAGACTACTTGATCCTGAAGTTTCTTTTTTTTTTTCTTAAAGATTTTATTTATTTATTTGACAGAGAGAGACACAGCAAGAGAGGGAACACAAGCAGGGGGAGTGGGAGAGGGAAAAGCAGGCCTCCCGCAGAGCGGGGAGCCCGATGTGGGGCTCGATCCCGGGACCCTGGGACCATGACCTGAGCTGAAGGCAAATGCTTAACGACTGAGCCCCCCAGGCGCCCGATCCTGAAGTTTCTTGAGAGAGAGCCTCGTCCAGGGGTCAGCACACTATGGCCTGGGGGCCCTATCTGGCCCAGCCCCTGTTTTTGTAAATAAAGTTTTAGCTGCCATTGCTCTACAATCGCGGAACGGAGCAGACACAAGGGCTATCTTGCAGGCGGCAAAGCCTAAAATCATGATGATCCAGCCCTTTACAGGAAAACTTTGCTGACCCCTGTAGTCCAAGTCCCTCATTTGACCGACGGGGGAACCGAGGCTCAGAGGGGAGCTTTGCACAAGATTGCCCAGGCAGGTGGCTATAGACGGGCTGTAGCAGAGGCCCCTGTGAGCTGAGGCCTCTGTGATGGGAGAGAGCCGGGCTGCAGAGGCGAAGTCCCAGGCAGAGGGAAAACCCCGTGCAATGGTCTGAAGGAGCACCCCAGGCCCAGCGAGGGGGCCAGTGTGGCTGGGGCACTGGGGGAGGAGTGGGGAGGGAACGGAGCCTGGCAGGGAGGCAGGGGCAAGGTTCGCCTGGGGTTCTGCACCACGTGGGAGTGGAGGCCTCTGGCAGGGGTGAGGCAGGGAAGAGACATGATCCAATTTCCACTTTTGAAAGCTCACCCTGGTTGTGTGCTGGAGAATGATGCAGTGGAGTGGAGGCAGGGAGGCCAGGGAAGAGGCTACAGCAGACTCTTTAGGAGAGAGAGGGTGGCAGCTTGGTCCAGGGAGGTGGAGGGAAGAGGGAGAACAATGGAAGGAGTTGAGATATATGTTGGAAGAACGGGCAACAAGATTTGCCCATAGATTTGCTCTGGAAGGAAGGAGAGGGGTCAGCAGAGACATGTCCCCCCTCACTAACAGCGTGCTCCCAGGACCTGCTACATACAGTTCCTGCACTGCAGGAACAGTGCAAAATGAAAATAGGAGTCCCCTTGTTCTACAAGTATTAGGAATTTCAAGACAGGGACAGCAGAGAGGTGGGACCTTGCTGAGCATGGGGCCCCACAGCCCGCACCCCATGTGAGCCCGGACACTCGGCTTTTCTGAAAGAGGACAGGCCAGACCTCTCTGGCTGGCACGTCCCCCAACTACATGGCCGAGTGCTCTGATCGCCAAAAGGGACTGGCAGAGGGGGTGGTCAGAGCCAGCCCTGCAGCCAGACTGTCCAGATTTGAACTCAGCTTCACCATCCATTAGCCAGGCCTCAATCCCTCTGGGCCCCAACCTTCCTGTCTGTAGAATGGAAAGCAGAGGAGTGCCTACTCCATGGGGCTTTGTGACGTGTGGACAAGTGAGCCATGAGAAGCGTGTCTTTAGACAATGCTTTAGACAAAGCAAATCCCCCCTCCCGGTTATTTTCCCCTCACAATGAACACTTCCCCCCTCCCCCTCTCAGAAAGGAGGAGGAGGGCAGTGTGGTGATGTTCGGCGGTGTGGACCACTCCTACTATAGCGGAGAGCTCAACTGGGTGCCCGTGTCCAAGCCCCTCTACTGGCAGTTGTCCGTGGACAGGTAAGCCCGCCCCTCTGAAGGCGGCCCCAGGTGATGCCCGCACACGCACACACATGCGCACACACAGACACATGGACACACACAACCGCCCACAGGTTCTAATAGCCCCACACCTCCTGACAAGGTCCTGGTATCAGCAGACAAAAGCTTAAAATGTCCTTTGGAAGCTTCCATAGCCCGTGTCCTGCCCCCTGGGCTGGCTCAGGCATTGGCTAGCCCATGGCCAGGGGCCCTGGCATCTGAGCTGGGAGCTGGTTGAGAGCAGCCTGTGACTCCCTTCCTGTCATTCTGAGCACCTGCTGCCCAGGAGAACCTCCATCTTCACTGTGTGGGCCCCATAATGAGCCAGACACCAGATACAGGTCTCTCGTCCCTCCCTCACTTACTGGTTCATTCATTCATTCAACAAACATATGTTCAGCATCTGCTGTGTGCTGGACACTTGAAGGAGGAGCTGAGGATAGAAATTGCTCTTACAGAGCTCACCATCTAACAGGGCAGATGTACATGAAACAAGTCACACAAATAGTGAATTACCACTTTGATACATGCCAGAAATGAGTAAAAGTATGCCGAGGTGACCAAGAGAGGAGCCTGATTGAGTCTGGTGGTAAGACTTCCCTAAAAAAGTGACAGTGAAGCTGGAACCTGGAAGGTGAGGAGAAATTAGCCAGACAAAGGGAGTGGGGATGGTTCTAGAAGGGGCTACTGGCATATGCAAAGGCCCTGAGGCACAAGAGAGCTTGGGACATTCAGGAACTGAAGGAAGTCAAGGAAGGTCAGTAGGATCAGAACAAGGGGAAACAGCTGTCAGGCATGAGCTGAAGGGGTGCCCTGAGGTCAGCCAGGGAGGGGGTGGTAGTGAAGGGAGCCCCCAGTGTGATCCTGGTACCTGCTTTATCCCCCTGTCTCTCAGCATCTCCATGAACGAGATGGTCATTGCTTGTGATGGCGGCTGCGAGGCCATTATTGATACCGGAACCTCGTTGCTGATTGGCCCATCTGACGTTGTCTTCAACATACAGAAGATCATCAATGCCAAGCAGTCCTACAGTGGCGAGGTGACGGGTCATGCCGCAGGGGCACTCTGGGCTCTCCAGGCATAGAAGGATCGGCTGGGCCAAACTTCTCTCTCACTCTTTCTCTGACAGTATGTAATTGACTGTGACGCCGTCAGCACCCTGCCTGACATCGTCTTCACCATCAACGGCATCAACTACTCAGTGCCAGCCAGTGCCTACAGCCGGGAGGTGAGGAGCCAACCCTGGGGACCTGGTCCTCAAATCTGGGACTTGCAGGAATGCGGGGCAGAGGCCGGGAGGAGGAGGCCCCCTGGAGGCGAAGCCACACCACTGCAGATGCTGCCGGGCGGCCGCGGAGGGCCCGCCTGGGGTCGGAAAGGCAGCCAAGAGACGGGCTGAGCTCAGTCTTAGGGAGCTGATGGGGGTGAGGAGAGAAGGAAAGGCATTTTCCGCCAGAGGGAACAGCCGGAGCGTGAGTCACAGGAAAGACACAGCAGAGTGTGAGGAGAGCGGCAGACAGTTCTGGTGCCTGGATGGGCACCCCAGTTCTGCAGCTGCTCAGAGAGCCACGTGGCTCCCGGGAAAGGAGGGAGATCCAGCAGAGAAGGGCTGGCTGTTGAAGGCGGGCTGCAAGTGAGGGCTCGGGCTGACTGGTGAGTTTCTGTCTCCTCCAGGATCATCAGGGCACCTGCTACAGCAACTTCGACGAAGGCAAAGGCGGCCTGTTCCTCTCGGACTCCTGGATTCTGGGTGATGTCTTCCTGAGGTTGTATTTTACCGTCTTCAATCGAGCGAACAACACGATTGGCCTGGCTCCGGCAGTGTAAATGCTGGAGCTGCTTCAGGAAGCAACCATTCCACCCCGCCACACACACACACACACACACACACACACACACACACACACACAGTCACTCGGGGCATTCCCGCCCGGGGTCCATCCTGAACTCTGTCTGGGGCTCTGTAAAGCCTGCTCTCGGTAGAGAATAAAAGACCTCATTTTCCATGGTGCTGAAATGAACGAGCGCCTCTCTTTGGATGGGGTTGCATCAGAATCAGGCAGGACTCCCGAATCGAGTCTGGACCACCCATGAGAGGAGCCCAAGGCCAGCTGGCTTCAGTGAAGGGGGAAACTACTGGAAGGCTACTGGGGACCCAGGATGCAGGAACCAGAGCAGGTCCAGAGGGCTCGGTGACCCAAGAAATCAAAAGCCGTCAGCTCATTCTTTCTCTCCCTCCCTCTTTCCCTTCTCTCATCTTTGATCCTCTTCGCCTGGCAAGTTTCTTTCCTCAGTCTTCTACGAGGGCCGAAGGACCTGGCTGCTGCCCGCCTCAGGGCTTCCTAGCCTTAAGGGATGCAAACAGAAAGGAAGAAACCCTAGAGAGGAGCTTAGTACCAGGCAGGGCTCTGATTGGCCCAGCTCGGGTCATGTGTCCAGCCCTGGACCAACCATTGCGGCCCGGACCTGGGGTACTCTGATTGGCGCTACTTGATCACGTGGCCTCGCTGGGCGGTGGGTGTGATTGACAGTTTCCTACACAACCACTTGGCCGCGTGAGCTGAGGAGAACAGTCCCCCAAAGAAGTGGCAGAGGTGTGTTCTGGACAGATGAGCAGGTTCGTGACTGCCTCCCCAGTCACCACCACCTCCACATTCAGAGGGACGGGAAAGGATCGTAAAAATAGATTCTGTTCTTCTGACCGCAAAAGACCGGTTGGCAGTGGCCTTCTGCTGCAGAGAGTCTCTGCGTGAGGCCCTTCAAACTCGGATGGTTCCACCCTGGCCCCCTAGAGCAAAGCAGGCAAAGGACCCCGGCCACCAGCTCGCTGCCACCCGCACCTACAGTGTCCTTTCCAGTCCTGCTGCCCGAGTGACAGGCCCACGTGAATGCCTGAGCTCTCCCCACCCCTCTGAGGGCCCAGCAGGACCCTACCCTTGGCCTCTGAGACTGTCCTGGGGAGACTGACCCCCTGTAAAAGGGGACCCACAGTGCACAAAGCCTTCAGCCCCCTCTGGGGCACACAGCCATGACACCCTTTGGTGTGAGCTGCCATGGTTTGGGAAGTTTGGGATGAAGGCATCACTTCCTCCCACCCGGACACCCCAGGCGGTGGCCCACGTTGGGGCTGCAGGAGTCAGAAGGCAGAGGGTGGGGGGGCGCGGACGGAAGAAGGAGTACAAAGGTGGAAAACAACGTCCTATCCGAGGGCATCGTGCTGCCACTACTCCGGTAGGACAAACCGCAGTGACAGTGACACTTCTTCATCCTGCATCCTTTCATCTGCCACACATTCACTGAGCACCTACTATGTGCCAGGCACTGTGGTGGACCCCTGGGATAGAAGCCAAGGAGAAAGAAAGAGACAAAGGAGAACACCCACCCGTGAGGGCCGGGTGGGAAAACGACAGAGGTGTTAGCAGGAGGCCAGAGGACTGACGGGCTTTCTCTTGCGGAGCCAGGGGAAGGCTGGGAGGGGCGGGCATCGACCTCAATCTTACCAGCCCGGCCGGAGACATAGCCCCAAGCCCTGCAGTTACCATCCGTGTGAGGTCCGCTGTGTGTCCACAGTTCCGTCCCAGTCCCTTCGATGACAGAGGATTATGATCACGTGAGGGGAAGCAAAAGAGGACTAGATGCAGGGCTGATGTAGGGTGAGGCCAGAATTGGTAATGTTTTCGAACAAATAATAAAAATCAAAAACGTCATGAAGACTCAGCTGTGTACAGTTTGTAAACTCATTTTCCAAGGGGGTCTTCATGGAACCATAGGCCCCTCCTCTCTTGGTCGGAAGCCGCCCATAAGAGCAAGAACAATAGGTCCAGGGAATTGCCGGTGCTGTCTCCCCGTGACCCCCTGCGAGGCAGGAAATGTTGCCCTGGTTGTACAGATGAGGGAGGTGTCCGAGCTCCTGGCTCCAGCTCCCAGTGACAGACACATAGTAGGCCCTCAAGAAAGACACGTTAAATAAATGAATAGTGGAATTTGTTAGTGCTCCCACTGGTGCATACTGCTGCATCCATGGCGGGAGACACGTGTGGCATTAGCGTGGCTTACCGCCATCACTTCAACCATAAAAGGTCGGGCTTTGCTCCCCCTAAACAAGCCCAAGCTCAAGGCTGGAGCTGACGCCCTTTAATGAACCAAACTTTCCTCGAGGCTCTGTATGTGTAGCCTGTGCCCCCAACACGGGCATTAATTCTGATCTTCAAAGCAAAGATCCCCTCACCCCCCAGCCCTCCACTTTGATCCTTTACCAATCACATCCTGAAGGGATGTTTACAGCCTTTGGTGAGAGAGAATGTAGGGAAAAAGGAAAAAGATAGCTTTTGAACACTTCTTGTAAGAATGTACATTGGTACCAAGTTTTTAGAGTTGATTTGTCGTCAGAATAAGGTGGGGGGTGGGAAGCTAAGCGTTATTCAATGAAAGAAAAAGGCTTCCAACAGAGAGGAGACGCTGGGGTTGCGCTGGAACAAATAAATCCATTCCCATAGACCAGCCATCCGGGAACAGACTGTGACGTGCTGACACCTGGTGGCCAAAGTTGATATTGCACACGCGCTCTTCCCGGTCACGGCGGGACCTGCCTCTGGGTTCCATCTGCTTGAATGGCTATTTGGCAACATAAAACCATTGTCACATCCACTCTTCCACCTTTAGACCTGCTGATCCCTGTTCAGACTTAGACAAATATATTCCAGATATTTATACTTAGCTGAAACTTATTTACTAGCTATACATATTTTCTCAGGGAAGCTATACTAATAAAAGTTGGAAAGTGGTACGTAAAGAAATGTGCAGCTGGAATTGTGGGTCACTCCCTCCCTCACCGCCTTCAGGTGTGTACTGCAAAGGCCCCTCCTGGGGAGGGGGTGGCTTCACTGGCACCTGTCTCTACAAGGTCAACCCTCGCCGACGCTCCCCCTCCCCTTCCTTGTCTTTACTTCCCTCCACCGTCACCATGTCACACACAGTATAATGTATTTATTTCTCTTGTGATTATCTGTCACCTTCCCTGGAGTGGAATTTCGTGAGGGAGCGATTTCGGTCTATCTTGTTCCTGATAGATCCCCAGTGCCTAAGTTAGGGCCTGGGCCATGAGAGATGCTCCATAAATATTCTGGGGATGAATGTTATGTGAAACCACTGTTAAGAAAACCACATCATCGGTTCACGCTGAGCACAACTCTGCAAAAGCAAGAAGTGTGGACATTGCCAACTGTTACCAGTTTGCTGCGGCTGGCTTAACAAACACCATGGACTAGGGGGGTCGGGGGGCTTACACAATGGAAATTCATTTTCTCACAGTCCTGGAGGCTGGAAGTCTGAGGTCAAGGTGTTGGTAGGGTTGTTTCTTCCGAGGCCTCTCTGCTTGGCTGGTAGGTGGCCACCGTCTTCTGATGTCTTCACGTGGTCTTTCCTCTGGGTGTGTCTGTGTCTTAATCTCCTTTTTTTTTAAGATTTATTTATTTGAGAGAGAGAGAGAGAGCATGAGCAGGGCGAGGGGCAGAGGGAGAGAGAGAGAGAGGATCCCAAGCAGACTCCCCTCTCAGCACAGAACCTCACGTGGGGCTTGATCTCACAACCCATGAGATCATGATCTGAGCCAAAACCAAGAGTCGGACGCTACACCGATTGAGCCTACCAGGCGCTCCTCATCTCCTCTTCTTATAAGGACGCTGGTCAGATCGGATGAGGGCCACCGATATGACCTGATTTCATCTTAATCATTTCTTTAAGGACCTTGTCTCCAAATACAGTCATATTCAGAGATTCTGGGGGTTAGGACTTCAACATATGTAAACGCTGGGGGAGGGAGAAATCATTCAGCCCATTACACAGATAAACACAAAAACTGCTGGGATGTGTCAAAAGAATATAGGAGTCAGCTGAAAGGGGCTCCAGGGGCCAAGCCCAGGACAATCTAGGCATGAAAAGGAAGAATAATAATACCGGATTATAACTCACTAAATAAAACAAGAATCTATGAGTACAAACAGATAAATAAACACATAGAGTGAAAGGACAGCCAGTCCTCACCATAGACTGCCAATCGGAAAATGTCAACAAAAATTGCCATCAGTTTAATGATCGATTCAGGCACAAATCCTCAAGGGATGCTTCAACTTGCGTGAAGGTCTCATGGGGAACAGCCTGTTTGCACAGTCTCAAAGCACCTCCCCACAGAATACCTTAGTCATCCCAGCGCGAGAACTGGAATGGACAATCTGGGAAGCAGGTGCCACCTTAACCAAGTCACCAAAGTCAGCAGCACCCAGAATGGCACAGACCAGCACCTGGTGCCTCCCATGACACTCCTGCAAAAAAATAAAATAAAATAAAATAACCTGAATCAAAAAGTAAGAATACCTCAAACAAACCCAAATCCAGGTACACTCTGCAAAACCAGCCCGTATTCTTCAAAACTGTCCATGTCAAGAACAGCCAAAGGTAGGCTAAGGAGCTGTTCCAGACTGAAGGGGAGTGAAGAGACCAGGCAACCAAAAATAAGGCACAGTCCTGGATTGAATCCTGGGTCAGAAAAAAAAAAAAAATCACTGAGAAGGACAATCTGAGGATAGCTGGTGAATTTGAATACATGCTGTGTATCAGATTGTGTATAGTATCGTGTCAATGTTAAATTTCCTCAATATGACCGTTGTGTCGTGGTTATGTAAGCCGATGTCTTTGTTCTTTGGAGATACACACTAAAGATTTAGGAGTAAAGGGTCATGATGTCTGCAACCGACTCAAATTATTCAACCAAAATAATACTCCGTGTGTGTGTGTGTGTGTGTGTGTGTGTGTGTACATAGAGCAAAATGGCGAAATGTCAATAATGGGTGAACCTGAGGGAAGTATACATGGGAGCTTGTGGCAAATTTTTCTGGAAATTTGAAAGATTTTCAAAATAAAAAGTTTCAAAATTTAGAAATGGTTTCATGCTTGGTGCCAGGGGTGAGACAGACGGCAGGGGAAGGGATGGTGCCTTACCTGAGCCAGCCCCGGAACAGAGAGAACAGGTGGGGGTTCCACTGCCCGCCCACGCAGGCCCGCCCCCGACTGAGAAGGGCGACCCATGCTGCAGGCACACCAACAGTGTGATTTCCAAGCCTCCAGCCAGACCCCCAAAGCCTCCTCTACGGGTCCTTAGTGATCATGAGCTCCTTCCCAAGGGTCTGTTGGGGTGCTTAACCACTCGCCCAACACGGACTCTGTGCCAGTTTCAAATGCCTGTAAAAAGTTGATTCCCCCTGGGAATCTTAGGCTACTCTCATTAAGACAGTTCAAATGCCTCCTCCTCCATGATGACCTCCCAGATGGTCCCTGGAAGTGAGCTCTTTTTTCTAAATGGCCTGTAGCACCTTGACTCTTTGGTATCCTGCTCTAGTGAACTATTACGATCATTTTCTGCCCATTATTACAATGATTTAAGTCTGGGTCTTATTCCCCCCACTCAGATGTGAACCCAAGGAAGGCAAAATTCATGGCTAATTTGTCTATAGCAGGCCTATTGTCCAGGACATGGAATGAATGAATGAATGAATGAATGAGGAGATGGACCAGGCAAAGGACTCATGGGGAATCTGGGTGCTCAGGGACCAGTCCAAGATGGGTGATGCAAAGCAGTAAGAGGGTCTAGAAAGACGCCAGAGGCTTCTGCATGCATTTGGGGCCTCACCACCCACCCCTAGGCCAAGGCCAGAAGCCCTGTGCACTCCTGCAGCAGGTCCTCTGGCTGGATGCTCCAGCTCTTTCAAGAACAGCTTTTTTCATCTGGAGCCCGAGGCCCAGGTCAAGGGTTTTAAATACCCTCCGGCCACTTTCCCAGCTCCCTCCACTGTAACCAAACATGATAAAGCCACAGGTCAGAAGCCAGGACCCAGGTCACTGCCAGAAAGAACAGGGCCTCGATCAGATCAGATTGGACCAGAACAGACACAGAGGATCAGATAGGTCCAGAGGCACGCTCACCAGGGAGTGAGGTGGCATTCGGAGGATAAAAGAGCTGGTGCCCTGTGGGGTCGGACTCCTTATCAGCGACTTTGACCTCTGTCCCCAACAGGAGTTCACCCCAGGCCACCAGGCAGATCCAGCTCCAGGGAGGCACCCTGAGGAGGAGCGGGGACTGTGAGGGGCAGAGGGGCTCTCTGAGAATCCCTTTGTCCCTGCTGTGGGACTTCAGGCCAACTCCTTGGTTATGCTCCAGTTCCTGAGAATTTTCCATACCCTGGTTAATATCTCCATCCTCTGCCAGCCCACTCCCAGGCTCCAAACATTTCCTTGTCTGCTTCCAGTTAACCCTTGTTCTGCCCACTTCCGAATGCCTGTCTCCCCCAAGTCCTTCTTGTGCGTTTTACCCAAAGCTGGGCTGGAGGCTCTGCTTACATACCTCCCGCAGGGCAGAGCTCACTACCTCTCTGTTGCCTTATCCATGGTCAACAACTCCATTTGCTTGAGCAGAACTTCTCCCCCAGTTGGGCCCCAGGGACGACCTGTGGGAGTTCAGAAATTGGGTGTGTGTCTCAGTGTGTGTCTTGCCCAGGAAAGTGGTAGTAAATGCTTACAAGCTTGGGCTCAGGCTCCAGACAGCCTGGGTTTGAACCTCAGCTCTGCCCCAGCTGTGAACTTCGGTAACCTTGAACCAGTCACGGAGCCTCTCAGCAGCCTACCAATAAAACCCGAGGAGGGGGCAGCCCTTACTGACAGGGCTGCCCTTACTCAACAGGGTTGCTGAGATGAGCCTTAATTCCCAGCACACACTTGCCTTTACACCTGTCAGTCATTACCATGCTCACTGGCATCTATGCCTTATTGTCACTGCCACTGACCTGCCTCCTTGTCCCAGGGGCTGGCCCGGGTGGGAGGGGCTTTATTCGACCCCCCCCCCACCCCCGGCCAGGGAGTTGGACTGGGCTGGGATGAGTGTCCTATCTCCCCTGTGCCATTTGCCAGCCCTTGGAGGTCTGGAAACCAAACCAAACCAATTAGAAATTCACTTTCCTTTTTTTTTTCAGGGATCAGGGCGCCTGGGTGGCTCAGTTGGTTAAGCGACTGCCTTCGGCTCAGGTCATGATCCTGGAGTCCCGGGATCGAGTCCCGCATCGGGCTCCCTGCTCGGCGGGGAGTCTGCTTCTCCCTCTGACCCTCTTCCCTCTCGTGCTCTCTCTCTCTCACTCTCTCTCTCAAATAAATAAATAAAAAATCTTTAAAAAAAAAAAAAGGCAGAGGGAGAAGTGGGTTCCCCGCCAAGCGGGGAGCCTGATGCGGGACTCGATCCCAGGGCCCCGGGATCATGACCTGAGGCAGACGCTTAACCGACTGAGCCACCCAGGCGTCCCGAAATTCACTTTCCTTAGTGGATAAGGAGGCTCCAGAGCCAGAATGAAGAGACTGCCTGCTTTTTCTTTTTTTTTCAATTGTGAAGCATAACCGACATGTAAAATAGGCTTCCAGCATAAATACATGATTTAACACATTATCGTGAAACGCTTAAGTGAACCCATGCAGGCCAAGAAATGGAACACACCAGCCCCCAGAAGGCTCTCACGTGTCTCCATCCAAGAGAATTTTCACCCCTACTATCCCAAGAATCTCAGGCCCAGTAGGGCAGGCAAAGTCAGCAACAGACCCTCTGAGCAGAGGAATCAAGGATGCCAGCTCAGCCTTCCACTGCTCTGCACTCTAGGCAAGCTGCTAAACCTCTCTGAGCCTCAGTTTTCCAGCTATAAATCTGTGAAATGGTGCCATATAGTCCTGGACCTATCTCCCAGGGAGATCTCATGCAGGCATGTGGGCACCTGGCCCCACACAGGTGAGTGCTCGACACCTGCAGGCAATTACTTTTACTAATCTGGGTGGGGACAGCTGTCGGGGTGGGGGGAGATTTCTAGGAGGGCTCTCACCTCTGCTCCCCCAAACTCCGAATCTGCAAATGAGATAGATACCCAAGAGGTAAGGGTGAGAAGAGCCTCTATTGCATGGGTTTTTCAAACTGTGTACCTTCGATTCCCAGGGGTGCCATAGAAATATCTTGTGGGGTTGGTGGGTCTTCATCCCCTCTGTTGCCCAGGCAACTCAGCTCTTCCCCTTTTCCTATAATGGCATTGCATGCATGTAAGATTTTATAAAGATATTTTGTCCCTAGACAATTAAATTACTGATGCAAAACTATAAGTTGCGATGAAAGACAAGCAACTTAATTGTTTTTTAAATGAGCAAAAGAGCAGGCACAAATGACCAATAAGCACAGGAAAAGGTGCTTAGCCATTACTATTCAGGAAATACAGATTAAAACCACAATGGGGAAAAGCTGAGAGCCTTTCCCTTAAGATCAGGAACACATCAGGATGCCCGCTCTCGCCACTATTGTTCAGCATAGTACTAGAAGTCCTAGCAACAGCAATCAGACAACTAAAAGAATAAAAGGTACTCAAATTGGCAAAGAAGAAGTCAAACTCTCTCTCTTCACAGACGACATGATACTTTATGTGGAAAACCCAAAAGACTCCATCCCCAACTTACTAGAACTCATATAGCAATTCAGTAATGTGGCAGGATACAAAATCAATGTACAGAAATCAGTTGCTTTCTTATACACTAACAGTGCAACTGTATGAAAGAGAAATTAGAGAAACGATTCCATTTACAATAGCACCAAAAACCATAAGATACCTTGGAATACACCTAACCAAAGAGGTAAAGGATCTATACTCTAGGAACTACAGAACACTCATGAAAGAAATTGAAGAAGGCACAAAAAGATGGAAAAACATCCCATGCTCATGGGTCGGAAGAATAAACATTGTTAAAATGTCTACGCTGCCCAGAGCAATCTATACCTTCAATGCCATCCCGATCAAAATTCCAATGACAATTTTTCAAAGTGCAGGAACAAACAATCCTAAAATTTGTATGGAATCAGAAAAGACCCCCAATCGCCAAGGAAACGTTGAAAGAGAAAAACAAAGCTGGGGGCATCACATTGCCTGATTTCAAGCTATATTACAAAGCAATGATCACCAAGACAGCATGGTACTAGCACAAAAACAGACATATAGACCAATGGAACAGAATAGAGAGCCCGGACATGGACACTCAACTCTATGGTCAAATAATCTTTGACAAAGCAGGAAAAAACATGCAATGGAAAAAAGTCTCTTCAATAAATGGTGCTGGGAAAATTGGACAGCTATATACAGAAGAATGAAACTCGACCATTCTCTAATACCATACAGAAAGTTAAACTCAAAATGGATGAAAGACCTCAATGTGAGACAGGAATCCATCAAAATCCTAGAGGAGAACATAGGCAGTGACCTCTTTGACATTGGCCACAGCAACTTCTTTCAAGATACGTCTCCAAAAGCTAGTGAAACAAAAGCAAAAATGAACTTTTGGGACTTCATCAAGATAAAAAGCTTCTGCACAGCAAAGGAAACAGTCAACAAAACAAAGAGGCAATCCACCGAATGGGAGAAGATATTTACAAATGACACTACAGATAAAGGGCTGGTATCTAAGATCTATAAAGAACTTCTCAAACTCAACACCCAAAAAACAAATAATCAAGTCAAAAAATGGGCAGAAGACACGAACAGACACTTCTCCAAAGAAGACATCCAAATGGCTAACAGACACATGAAAAATTTTCATCATCATTAGCCATCAGGGAAATTCAAATCAAAACCACATTGAGATACCACCTTACACCAGTTAGAATGGCAAAAATTGACAAGGCAAGAAACAACAAGTGTTGGCGAGATTGTGGAGAAAGGGGAACCCTCTTACACTGTTGGTGGGAATGCAAGTTGGTACAACCACTTTGGAAAACAGTGTGGAAGTTCCTCAAAAATTTAAAAATAGAGCTATCCTATGACCCAGCAATTGCACTCCTGGGTATTTACCCCAAAGACACAGATGTAGTGAAAAGAAGGGCCACATGCACCCCAATGTTCATAGCAGCAATGTCCGCAATAGCCAAACTGTGGAAAGAGCCGAGATGCCCTTCAACAGACGAATGGATAAGGAAGATGTGGTCCATATATAAACTGGAATATTACTCAGCCATCAGAAAGGAGGAATACCCAACTTTTGCATCAACATGGATGGGACTGGAGGAGATTATGTTAAGTGAAATAAGTCAATATATGTGGAACATGAGGAATAGCATGGAGGACATTAGGAGAAGGAAGGGAAAAATGAAGGGGGGGAAATCGGAGGGAGAGATGAACCATGAGAGCCTATGGACTCTGAGAAACAAACTGAGGGTTTTAGAGGGGAGGGGGTGGGAGGATGGGTTAGCCTGGTGATGGGTATTAAGGAGGGCATGTACTGCATGGAGCACTGGGTGTTATACAAAAACAATGAATCGTGGATCACCACATCAAAAACTAATGACGTATTGTATGGTGACTAACATAACATAATAAAATAAAATTTAAAAATAAATAAATAAAACCACAAGAAGTCACCTCCTTACACCCACTAGAGTTGCTAAAATTAAACGGTGGACATACCAAGTGTTGACCAGAACATGGAGTAACTGGAACTCCCATCCACGGTTGGTGGGAGCACAAAGTGGTACAACCACTTGGAAAACTGTTTAGCAGCTTCTACTAGAGCTGAGCCTACTCTATGATCCAGCAAGTCCACCCCTGGGTCTACACCCAACGGAAATGCATCCATAGGTTCACCAAAAGGCATGTACTAGAATGTTAATTGCACCACAGCTCCTAAGAATCCCCACTCTGGAAGCCACCCAAATGCCCATCGACCAGAGAAGAGGTCCAGAAAATGTATATTTACACAACGGAATGACATACAGCAATGAAAATCACCGACTTGCAGCTGCCCAATACGGAGGTGAATCTCACGAACATAATTTGGAGCCAAGAAGCTAGACCCAGAGCATGGGTGTTAGATGGTGCTGTTTCCCTAAAATACAGAAACAGGACAAATTAGTCTTTGCTGTTTGAGGTTAGAGGGGTGATTTGGTTTGCCGGGGGGTGGGGGCGAGGGCGGGTTTGGATCTGGAAGGGGGACCAAGGGGGCTCTGTGGGTCCTTGTAATGTTCTGTTCCTTGATCTGGGTAGTGGTTTATGTGGATTTGTTCCATTTGTGGAATTGCATCAAGCCATTCCCTATGGCACGCACCTTTTCGTGTGCACCTTATACATCAAGAAAAGCTTTTAAAATGACAGTAATAAACTGACAAGAAATCACCTGGAAAAATACACAAGCATTTCATTTTTCTTTTATTTTTTTTTTGAAGATCTTATTTATTTATTTGCCAGAGAGAGAAAACAAGCACGGGAGCAGCAGGGCAGAGGGAAAAGCAGGGTCTCCACTGAACAAGGAGCCCGATGCAGAACTCGAACCCAGGACCCTGGAATCATGACCTGAGCCAAAGGCAGATGCTTAACCGCCTGTGCCACCTAGGCGCCCCTCATTTTTCTTTTAAGAACAGGCTGCAAAACAGTGTGTACTGGACTATCTGGCCCCATTTTTGTAAGAAATAAATATATTCCTTTGCAACATTAATGCTGGATCATTCTGGGGTGGGGGGGGCGGGTTGAGTTGCATTAAAAGTTTTATTTGCCGAGCGCCTGGGTGGCTCAGTTGGTTACGCGACTGCCTTCTGCTCAGGTCATGGTCCCGGGGTCCTGGGATTGAGTCCCATATCGGGCTCCCCCTGCTCTGCGTGACCAGAGGCTCAGGTCAGGTCAGGAGGAGCCTGCTTCTCCCTGCTTGTTGTGCGTGCGTGCTCTCTCTCTCTCTCTGTCAAATAAATAAATAAAATCTTTAGAAAAAAAGTTTTATTTGCCTATAAGTAATCTATAAGGGACATGTATTATTTGTAGATTTGGGCCCAAAAAATGTTATTATAAATTTAATGTTAAACCCTGTGCCCATCCCTAGAGCAACTCCACAGGTCAGGGACTGGGGAATGGAAGTGTGTGCTGGGGCGAGGCCTTGACTGAAAGCCCCTAGGGGACCAGCCGGCCCACTGCCTATCACACCAGTTCGATAACACTTATCGTGCTTAAATGCTCCACTTCAGTCTTGCCAGGATTGGGTTCTTTAGATCTCATTCCATTGCTTGATTTGATATGTTCACGGAACATTTCTGAACACCTGTGCCCTTGGCAGGGGGTACCCTGCCTTGGGGATGCTGTTCCCGGGGCCCCTCAGAGCTGAGTGCCAGGCAGGGCTAATGGCAAAGTACACAGTGTTGTCTAATCTTTCTGCCAGGCCAGTCTGGCACGATGAGATTACCTGGCGTCCCCCCCCCACCCCTTGGCAGCCACGAAGCGGCTCTGGCTGATGATCAGACCTGCTCATGGAGGACATGTGGTCCTGGAGTCGGGGGTCCTCTTTCCCTCCCAGGAGTTCCTGTGGGCACCGGGCAGAGGGGCTTCCCTGAGTGTCCCCGGGATGGAGGCTGTGTTGGTCATGGAACGTCCACCTGACGCTCTAACCTACGGGCAGGAGCCAGGTGGGTGGGTGACGGCACAGAGTCTGGCCCGGGGGGAACAGTCTCCCAAGACCAGAGCCTTCTGTGACACGGGTTCTAGTCCCTAAACAGTGTCACTATCTAGTTATATGAACCTGTGTTGACCACTGAAACCTCCTGGATTGTAGGGATAATGCAGGATGACCATTTTTTAAAAGCTCATGTATCTCAGAGCACTGAGAAAAGCCTGGAGAGCCACAGAAACACAAGTCTTATTTTCTGGTTGGAGGCTTATGTGTCAACTCCCTCCTTGTCAGATCATTCATGTTGCCTGGGCAGAAAACTGGCTTGCAGGGCTCTGGAATGGCCCCGAGTGGGGACGAGCGGAGGCGGCTATGTGGATCCTTGTGGAATTTTCAAGGGGGTTTCTACAGCAATAGAAACTGTACTAGTTTCTATTGCTGGTGACAAATTAATACAAATTTAGCAACTTGAAACAACTCACATTTATTATCTCACGGTTTCTGTGGGTCAGGCATCCAGGCTCAGTCTAACTGGTCCTCTGTTTCAGTGTCTCTCACAAAGCTGTGGTCAGGGTGTCAGCCAGGGACATGGTCTCATCTGGGGTTCGACCAAAGAAGGGTCCACTTCCCAGCTCCCACGGTTGTTGGCAGGATTCAGCTTTGCGTGGGTTGTCAGACTGGGGGCCTCAGTTTCTTGCTGGCTATTGGCTGGAGACCACCCCCTGTTCTTCACTGTTTGGAGCTCTCCACGGGGCAGCCTGTCTCATCAGAGTGAGCGAGGGAGAACATCTATACAGAGAGACTACTGGCAAGACAGAAGTGATGATCCCACATAATGTAATCACAAAAGTGACATCCCATCTGCTCTGTCATATCCTATTGGTTAGAAGCAAGTCACAGGTCCTGCACACGTTTGGCTGGGGTGGTGGGGGTGGGGGTGGTACAAGGGGCATGGATACCAGAGGGCAAGAATAGTTGGGAGTCATCATAGACTGTGCCATAAGCTGAGAATTGGTGCCACCAAGCATTTCAGCCTCCCTCAGGCTGTTAAAATCTCTAATAAGGGAAGACTCAATTATCTTCACCAATTCAAGAGTTTCCCATTAGTGCAATCCAAAGAGCTAACCAGGTGGGAAGGAAAGAGCCTCCCCCACCCGCCGCAAATCATCCAACCTCTTTTTTTTTTTTAAAGATTTTATTTATTTATTTGAGAGAGAGAGAATGAGAGAGAGAGAGAGCACATGAGAGGGGGGAGGGTCAGAGGGCGAAGCAGACTCCCCGCTGACTCCCTGCTGAGCAGGAAGCCCGATGCGGGACTCGATCCAGGGACTCCAGGATCATGACCTGAGCAGAAGGCAGTCGCTCAACCAACTGAGCCACCCAGGTGCCCATCATTCACCCTCTTTTGACTTGACCACAAACCCCTTGAAGGCTTGGCATATTTCCATTTTGCTTTTGGATGTACCCCCAGCCACTGGAACATGCCTACCAGCCAGTAGCTCCGAGGAAGGTTGTGGTCAGAGCTTCTCCTCAACGGGCCAGCTTCGTCACTGCCGCCATTCGATGTGGAGGAGAAAAGCAGACTGTGACAGACTTTACTAGGGGTTCCAAAGGACCGAAACAGAAGCAGGGATGATGAATGTGTAGTTCTTTTATTTTGCATTTCCTTAAATGGTATTGCAACATCTTATTTGAAACAAATCCTGTGTGTCCTCTCCAGGGCGCCCCCACAGGCAGAACCTAGTGCCCAATTTCCCTTCGCCCCCTCCCTCGTGTGGCTGTCACTGGCTGAACGCATCACCTGTTATAAAGTCAGGGGCATCGCTTCTGACACCCTAGAGTGAAACGTACCTTTCCAAATGTACAATCTAGAGACAGAATATTCCCATCTCCCCAAAGTCAGCATCTTCCCCTGGCCTCTCACCTGTGTTCTGTTCCCATTATTTTTGCCTTTTCCAGAATGTCACATACAATGAGATTCATCCAGCAGCTCATTTGTGTCTATTGCTGAGCACTCTTCTATCAGGTGGCTACAGCACCATTTGCGCATCCAGGGAACAGCTGAAGGACTTCCAAGTTGTTTCCAGTTTTTGACAATTATGAAAAAAAGCTGTTTGAAACATCTGTGTACAGGTCATTGTGGGGACATATGGTTTTCATTTCTTTTCAGTAAATACCCAGGAGGGGGATGGCTGGGTCAAATGGTAAGTGCATGTTTACTTTATACAAAACTGCTAAGCCTTTTTCCAAAGGGGCTGACCTCTTGTGTGCCCACCTGCAGTGGTGGCCCAGCATCCCCACCAGCACGTGGGGTTGACGGTTGCTTCCATTTTAGCCACTGTAACTGCATGGCTGATTAGGGGCGCCTGGGTGGCGCAGTCACTTAGGCCTCTGACTCTTGGTTTCGGCTCAGGTCATGATCTCAGGGCGGTAGGACGGAGTCCCGAGTTCGGCTCCGCACTCAGTGTGGAATCCGCTTGAGATTCTCTCTCCCTCTCCCTCTGCTCCCCCCGCCATGCTCTCTCGCTCTCTCTCTAAAATAAATAAATTAATCTTTGAGAAGAAAAAAGTGAAAGTGTGCGGCTGGTTAGCATTCCATGTTTAATCCTCACAACGATCCCATGAAACTGGTGGGACCATTATCCCCATTTGACAGACGAGGAAACTGAGTCTCAGAGAGACTAGCTCACTAGCTCCGGGTCTTTCAGACATTCAGAGGCGGGCTGGGATTCCAACCCAGACCCTGGATCCAGAACTCTTCCTAAGAGTCCTCCATGGCCCACAGGAAACTCCAGTCAGGGGACTGAGGCGGAGGAAGGCACAGGGACCCACAGAGACTGGCCTGGATTCGAGCTCCCTCAGGCAAGTGGCGCAACTTCTCTGCACCTCAGTCTCCTCATCCGTCAAATGGGGATCATAATATTACTTACCATAGTGAGCGAAGAGTAAGAGGTCAATAAATCTAAGCTCCTGTCTCCTCTAACTGCCAAGGGAGAGAAACACGTGGGTGATGCCGCTCCAGGTAAATTAGCAGAGTGGCTAATTAGGGAATCATGACCCCACTCAGAGCCACGTTCCCAAGCGGCTCTTAGCTAAACCCAGTTTGCCTGGGATTAATCAAAACACGGTGGTGAACACTCCCGTGCACCATATAATCCATTGAGGGAAATGAAAGATGAATAAAATACACAAAATGATCTTCATGGTTCATTCCCCACACCTCAATCCTGAGGGCTCCCTGACTCTCCCTGCTACCACCCACCCACATTTCCCTTCATTTGCAAGTTGAGAGGTAGGCGCAAAAGACTCAGTCCTTCTTTCTTTCTTTTTAAAAAAAGTTATGATGAATGGTTTCAGATACACATGACAGATTACATAGGGTATAAAGAATAATGATGAGCACCCAGGTACCCGCCCCCCAGCGTAAGACCCCAGTTACCTTTGAAGCCCTGATGAGCAGCCCCCCACCCCCCTGACACACACACACACCCACATTCCCTCCTGCCCCGTGGCAGCTTTGAGCCAGGGTTTTATCTGGAGCTCCCAGAACTTAGGCAAGCATCTGCAGGACCATCAGCTCTACCATATAAGGGCTGAGATCAGCCCACAGGTCAGGGTGAGAAAGGCTGGAGGGGAAAGAAAAGAGAGGAGAGGAAGCAGGGACCAAAATATGTGAAGGATCAGCATTTGGGGGTACAAAGATGTCTTAACGGGTAAGTCTGAAATGCAAATGAGCTATGTACTAACCACACCTGGTCCCAACCTTGAACCACACTGCCCACCCCTCCACACTCACCCAGAGGCACTGGGCAAAATTTGGAGATTTCATAGAATCTGTGTCTCCTGATGCTAGAAAAATCAGGGGTGGCCCAGGGAATCAGATTTCAAAACAAGACCCACAGACAGGGCTTGCTACTGACTGGCAACCTCCCTCCTGCATATCTCCATCCCCCACAATTTCTGAATCAAAGTTTTCACTCCACTTGAACACTGAATAAAACCCACAAGGTAGAGAAAGAGGTAAGTATCCTCTTTTTTTTTTTTTTTTTTTTTAAAGAGGATCCTCATTGAAATCACTCACATGCTATTCTGAATTTGCCCAGATAGCTTTGCTCTGCGGTAGCTGATTGGGCCATGTTTTATGCATGGAGCACCTGGGAGAGACAGACCCTGGTAGGATTGCCAGAGTGGAGGCTTCCAGCAACCTGAGAGAGTAAGAGAGGAGCAATAGGGGGAGAAGGGTTGCAGAATGAGAAAGGCGCAGATTCCAATGACAAACCCAGCCTGGTTCAAGTTTGCTTCCTCCGGCAAAGGAAGGCAGTATTCTCCCGCTTGCTCAGCTCCCTCCCCTTCCTCTGTGCTGCGCGCACCACTTTCCCAAAAGTCAGCCCAACTGCCATGAGAAGCCTGTAGGCTAGTTTGACACCCAACAATCCCACAGGAGGACATTTCTGTGTGAAAATGTGTCCTGAGTCCCGAACCACCAACCTAGGAATGCGCTTTGGGGAAGCAGCTACAGGAACATGGTCATTGGCTGAGTCGGGGACTGTTCTCGCAGGCGCATCCCACAGGGACGGGGGGCGGGGTACAATGAGCCCCCTCGACATCTGTTCAGTGTTAAGAGCACTTTAGACCAATTTTATCAAAACATGCAGCTTGTCAAGTTTTAACGAATTCCGTTATTTAAGAAGTAAGCTACCACTCCGTAGCTTGCCCTCTGCAGGTCCTTCCCCACTGCGGCCGGTAGGGTCATGGTGGAAATCTACTCAATTGGAAACTTCCCGGAACAGAGCTGAGGGGCGGGGACAGTCTTATCAGGAACTTTTCTGTTTGGGGTTACGAAAATGGGTGACATTTGGAGGCTGATAAAGCTGATCCCCCAGCCCTTGGACTGTATATAAGGAGCAGCTCCTGCCTGCTCTCCTGCACTTTCCAGCCTTCAACCCTTCTCTGGAGATCGGGACCCGAGAAGAACCATGAAGTGGCTGATGCTGGTCACCTTGGTGGCACTCTCTGAGTGCACTATCATCAGGTGAGTCTGCAAGACACACAGCCCCCGGACCAGCCTCCCAGGGCTGTTTCCTTCTGCTGCCTGTCACGTTCCTTCCTTTCCCCTCACATTTTTCTTCCTTCTTCCCTCCTCCAACTCTTCTCTGCTCCACCACCTCCAGCCCCCCTTCTGGTTTCCCTCTGCCCTTTTGGGGAGGCAGCACTGATGACGTGCATCTTGTGTCCTACCCGGGGCTGGGTTCCCAGCTCCAGGACCGGGCGGGGTGACTTTGCGCAAGCATTCAAGCTCTTTGCGTTCGGGTGCCAAAAAGAGAAGCGTCTCCCCTCTTGGCTTCCCCCTCCTTCTCCCTCTCTTGGGCCAGCTTCCTTTTCCTTCCGAGGCTTCCGCGGCACCCCACGAGCAGACTCCTTGCCTAACTACGCTGCCTCCTCCAAGCCCCCTGTTTGCCAATGCTCCGTCGCAGGGTTCCCCTGGTCAAAAAGAAGTCCTTGAGAAAGAATCTGATGGAGCATGGGCTCCTAGATGACTTCCTGAAGAAGCACAGCCCCAACCCAGCCAGCAAGTACTTCCCCCAGGAGGCCGCTATGATGGCCACGGAGCCCCTGGAGAACTACATGGACGTGAGTGCCCAGGCCGGCCCCGGAGGAGAGAGAGGGGCTCCCGGGGGTCTAGGATGATGGGCCGGGGCTCCCAGGCAGGAACCCAGGGGTCTGAGCCCAGGATCGCAGACGCACAGGGGGTGCAGGAAAACTCACAGTCAGAGCCGTGGTTCTCATTGGCTCTTTTGTTCAGCCATCCCGTGTTTATGCACAAAGAGCACCTCCTTCTGTGCCAGGCATTGTGCCGGGCCCAGGGGCAGCTGCTGTGGACAAAACCAAGCGCGGCCCCTGCCCTCATGCAGCTCACAATCTAGGAGGGAGAGATAGACAGCAAGCGGGGAGCCTCACAAACCATGAAAAGCACAATGGGGCCAAGGGCTGCACAGTAAAATTCTCAGGCTCAGAGAGTGCAGCCGGGGCAAGCAGCGAAGGAAGAGCTGGGGTTTCCAGGGGACAGAAGAGTGTCCCAGGGGGTGAAAGCTCGTGCCAGATCCCGTGACAGTGGGGAACAGAGTGCATTTGAGGAAAGGAGACTGGTATTCATGGAGAGCGGAGAGGGAGGGAGAGAGGCACAGCGAGGCCTGCGGGGTCAGTGAGTGGAGCCAAGTCAGAGTCTCAGGAAGGTCTGCAGCCTAATTGGCACTGAGTTGCCTTCACCGGGAGGGCTGACATGACCAGATGGGAGCTTCAGGAAGATCACTCCGACTCTCCGATTTGGGACCCCAGGACAACACCCAGCCCTTCGGTAGATACTATGCGTCCCTACTGTGAATGGCCCTGGGCCAAGGGTATGAGACCAGGTTGCCTGTCCTTACAAGTTTAGCCTATTTAAAACCTCCAGCCCTGGTGCCTTGGCTCTCTTGCTTGGGAGCCACGTGACTTTGGGCAATCATTTACATTCTGACTGAGCCTCAGCTTCCTCGTCTGTAAGACAGAACCACTAATATCTACCATCAGGGTGTTGTCGCAAGTAATGGATGCAGGAATGTTTTTTGGAGTGCTTAGCATGGGGCCTGGTCCTTGGTAAGAGCTTGGTAAAGTCAGCCCACCTGTTCACTTAACAAATATTTAGGAAGCGCCTACTATGTGCAAGCAGCTAAGAAAACAGTGGTGGAGAAGTAAAGTTCCTGGAGCTTATATTCTAGAGGGAAAGACGAATAGAGACAAATAAATATGTAAGATAATATCAGGGAATGACAAGGGTCACAAAATAAAAATCGAGCAAAGGGGGAGGTGGGGAAGGGGCAAATGTAGGTAAAGGGGTCAGGGAGGGCCGCTTGGCAGAGGGGACGTTTGACTAGGGCTCTGAATGAGTGATGAGTAGGAGCCAGCCCAGGAAAGATATAGAATAAACATCTTTCTAGCACAAGAAATAGCCAAGTGCAAAGGCCCTGGGAGGGGAAGGAGCTTATCATCATCGAAGAATCACGAGACCAGCGGGGCTGGAACAGAGCTGGCAAGGGAGAAAGTGCTGCCCATCGTTAGGTGGCTCGTTGATCTCCCCATCAACAATTTACTGAAAAAAGCATTTCAGCATATATTCTGATGAGTGCTGTCAGGTTGCACCCCTTTCCGAGAACGTGCATTCTCTAGGACAACAAGACTGAGATATACAAGGCGAGAGCTGAAGAGGGGACAGCAGATTGGGTGTTCATGGTGCTTAGAAGAGAACAGTCAGAGGGTAACAGGGGAGCAATCAGGGAAGACTTCCAGGAGGAGGGGAGACCAGGCTGGGCCTTGAAGGATGGATGCATTGGACAGGGCAAGAAGGACCAGGAGAACAGTGAAGGGAAAGGTGGGAGATAGGCTGAAGAGCCGACCCAGACACAGTCCCCGGGGAGGCCAGGCCGGGGAGTCCCAGGGAACGGTGCGCTCGGTGAACTGTGCCCCCCATCCCCCCCGGACAGATGGAGTACTTCGGCACCATCGGCATCGGCACACCCCCTCAGGAGTTCACCGTCATCTTCGACACAGGCTCCTCCAACCTGTGGGTGCCCTCCGTCTACTGCTCCAGTCCTGCCTGCAGTGAGTGCTCGGCCCCGCCTGGCCCAGGCTCCCTGGCACCAGCCCTTCGGGGAGCCCACAGCACCCAGGGCTTCAAGCCTGGGGGAGGCACTCAGGGATTCACTCCACAGGCATTTACTGAGTACCTACCTTGTGCCAAGCATGGGGCTTAGGTGCCCAGGGATAACAGGGTGAATCACACATGGTCCCTGCCCTCAGGGACTTCAGTCCACTGGCAGAGAGAAGCGTGAAGGTGCTTAGCACCATGGATGACCGTGAGCCTGCTCTGCTCAGAGAGCAATCAGGGAAGACTTCCAGGAGGAGGGGAGACCAGGGGGTCCTTGGGGACCTCCCATCGGGTACATGGTCCCAACTGGCCCAACTAGACAGAAGTGGAAACTGGGAATGCTTAGGCTCTAAAGTTTGGGGGAAAGGTTACTTTTCTCCTCCAAAGCCCGCCCCCCCCCCCAGAACCAAGGCACCCATCTTAGGAAGACACTCTCAGCCCATGACTCTCGCTCGGCTTTTTGAGTTTGACGTCATTACTTCTTGCCCCTGGCAGGCAACCACAACCGCTTCAACCCTCAGCAGTCCTCCACCTACGAGGGCACCAGCCAGTCAGTCTCCATCGCCTATGGCACCGGCAGCATGACAGGTATCCTGGGCTACGACACCATCCAGGTGAGTACCTGCTGGCCGGCCACCTCCTCCGCCCAGCCCTGAAGCCATCTTCCCAGGACCCTGGGGACCACAGTGCACCCCCAGAGTGAGCTTATCCAAGCAATGTAGGTCTCGGTGACCACAAAAGTAAGCTGAAAGGGGACGCAGGAGGGGAAAGTGGCAAAGATGTCGCAGCCATTTCTAGGTGGAGCAGTAGTGGGTAAGGGGGTGGGGCGCCAGGAGCTTTAAGCCAACCTCAGCACCAAGTTGAATGCCAGGTAGAGGACAGGAGCAGAAGGCAAAAAGGCTCAGTTCTCTTTCAGCACCGCCTCCCCTTTTCATACCCCCACCTGCAGCCCCCCTGAGTCAGTGAACTCGACAAGCCCCGCCCCCGACCCTGCAGGGTACAGCAGGGGTCAAGGGCTCTGACTTGCCTGGGGTCTGCTTTGCACGCAGTCGTCAGAAACACACACACACACACACACACACACACACACACACACACACACACTGTGACCATCTGCTCTGCAGCAAATTCTCACTCCGCATCTCAGACCGTGGCCATCTGGAGATCAGTAACAAGCATTCCCAGGGCCAGTCCCTCCCCCTTCCTTCCAGCCTGCTGCCCTGGAAGCCAAGTCCTACTCGAAATGAAGCAGGGATGCTCTGGGCCCATGGCGGGCACCCCACAGTCCTCAGTCAACACAGGCTGACGGTGAACATCTTGGTTTCCCCCAATTCAGGTTGGAGGCATCTCAGACACCAACCAGATCTTCGGCCTGAGCAAGACTGAGCCCGGCTCCTTCCTGTACTACGCTCCCTTCGACGGCATCCTGGGTCTGGCCTACCCCCAGATTTCATCTTCCGGGGCTACCCCTGTCTTTGACAACATGTGGAACCAGGGGCTGGTTTCCCAAGACCTCTTCTCTGTCTACCTAAGCCGGTAAGTTGGGCAGGGTGGGGGGGGGGCAGCAGGGGGCCGTCCAGGGCTGGGTGGGGTGGACGGGGTCTCAGCAAGCAAGGGATTTGAAAAGTCAAGGTCTAAGTCTCAAGAGGTAAATCTCAGAGACAATGGTGCCAAATCCCTCCCTGACGAACCACCTTCCTTCGTCTTGTTTTACCAGTGTGACTTTTGTCACCTTGACTTACACAATCAAATGTCATTAACCATTTGCTCCCCAGCACCAGTCCCCTCATTGTTGGCCCCCGGGAGTGGATTAAGTGAATCCACTTAAAATGGAGGCCAAAATTCCATAGCAAAAAATGAAAATAGGATTTAATGTCTTGAACAAGGGAACTTTTAACTGATGAAAGCCAGTTTCTTCCATTAGTTAACAAAATCTAGATTCCGGTTGTGACTATGAGTTAGTTAATTGGAACAATGAATAAAGAATAAGCCAAGGGCTGGTTTGGTTGAGTAAAGGTTTATGCAAGCATATCAGAGGGTGTCATCAATTTTCTTGAGACACTCAGCTTTCCTCTGACACATCCTTCTCTCTCTCAAAGTGGTTTGTTGTGGTCGATGTTTCTCTCGAGTTGCTAACTGTTCTGCTGTAATCTCATTGGGTCACATTGTACTGTCGGATGTTTTCAGGGAGGTGGGGTGGGGTTAGGGGAGTGGGGATGGTTTTTTCTGTGGCCAGTTCTTTCATGGTTAATTTCCTATCATTGCCCGCCTTTGCTTCCCTATCTGACCCGAAACTGCAAGGATGTAGAAAGTGAATGTCCCAGTAACAAGGACTCCTACAATTTACAACAGGGGGAACCATTCATCCATTTCTCCTCTTGGCCACTTAATATTCCAGTCGGCTGGTGCACATAACCTGTCTTTATGGCTACTTCGGTATTCCTCTTATTTCTCCAACCAATCAGGGCTTTCTCCTTCACAGCACTCTGGACATTTTAGACCAGAGAATTCTTTGCTGTTGGGGGGGTGGGCTGTCCTGTGCATTGCGGAATGGTTAGCACCTCCCCGGCCTATTAGCTTTCAGTAACACCCCTTTACTCTTTCTGAATCACGACAATCAAAACTCATCCCAGATGTTGGCAAATTGGAAACCACCCCTGGCTGAGAGCCAGTGAACTACACCATCAGGTCCTTACGAGCGGCCACTGCCATGCATTTGCTTCTCTCGAGCTCCCCGCAGCAATGGGAGTGAACATGGGGTAGAAACCACACACCTTGGAGCCAGAAGGACATGAGCCACTCCCTGGCTGCGTGACCTTGGGCGAGTTGCCTCATGTCTTTGAGCCTCACTGCAAAGTGGAAATAAAAATAGTGACCCTGTCTGTCACTCACCACAGCTCCTGGCACTGGCAAGAGCGTAATCAAGGGTAGCTCTTAGGACGGGCATAGTAGATGTTCCGGTGAATGAGTGACTGCGTGAATGAATTCCTGTCTCTCACCCCCACTTTCCATAGCAATGACCAGAGTGGCAGCGTGGTGATGTTTGGTGGCATCGATTCTTCTTACTTCACTGGAAACCTGAACTGGGTGCCTGTTTCTGTTGAGGGTTATTGGCAGATCACCGTGGACAGGTGAGAGCTCTATGAAGGGCCAACACCCTGCTGTGGGCCCCCGGTCTCCTTTCCATATAGACTTGGAGGTAACTAAGCTTTCTAGAATCCCCCTGGAAGAGCCAGCGCCGGGAAATGTTCCCCAGGAGGAGAAGGCAGAAGCTGGCCAAGCCAGAGAGATCCCAAGAAAGGTACCTCCCTGGAGAAGGAAAGTCACTTTCCTTCTGGTCAAACGGGCAGGACAATCTCCCAGCAGACATGTCCACACATCCCAGCACTTAGCGGACCTTGAACTAGCTCATGTCCCTCCCTCCCACCCTGCGGTGAGGGGACTGACTTGTTTCAGGGCGTTCCTTTCTACTCTCCCCTTCGGGGCCTGCCCCTCCCCCAAGCAGCCTCGGTCCCCAGCTGTTCGTTGCCCAGCTGGCCTGCCAGGGTGACCAGCGGCCCAGGTTTGCCCGGGAATGCCCCATTTCCTGGAACGCCAGACTCACAGTACTGAAACCGGGATGGTGCTGACCAAACTGGCACATGCTGGTCACCTTGCATCTGCCCCAGCCCAGCTGAAACTTCATCACGTCTTCCACCTCCTGCCCCTGCTCCGTATCTCCCTCACTCCCTGCCTGTGATGCCCTCCTCCAGCTCTGCACCTCCTTAGCAACCTCGGGGGTCTGCTTGCCGGAGAAGCCTTCCGCGGCACCACCACCCTCCCCCTGGATTATGCTTCCGTTCCACGGCCATGTGTCCTGCTCCTCCGGCTCTTGTTCCACCAAAACCCATCTTTCCAGCCAGACCGTGTGTGCACTGCAGCACCGTGTGCTCACTGCAGCCTGAAGCCATGCGGCTGTCTGGTTCTGCATCTCCCATGCCTAGCGCAGAGCCTGCACTACTCAGTCGATATTTGTTGAGTAACTGAATGCGTGAATGAATGAGAATGGCTGGAATTTTATGTATTGGCCAATGGATGCAAGGGGGGACCCTCTGGGGCCACCTGGTTCCTCCTTGGGGAGATATATATATCCCCTGGGGACTCAGGGGACCCTTACTTGCATCTCGTCCTTAGTGTCACCATGAACGGACAGGCCATCGCTTGTAGTCAGGGCTGCCAGGCCATTGTTGACACAGGCACCTCTCTGCTGAGCGGCCCAAGTGATGCTATTGCCAACATCCAGAGCTACATTGGCGCCAGGCAGGACTCAAATGGCCAGGTGAGTCCAGCCCTGAGTGCCCTGATCTAGACCCAAGTGGTGGGTCTGCCATGCAGAAGAAACAAGTCTCCTAACCCTCACTCTTTCCAGATGGCGATCAGCTGCTCAGCCATCAGAAACCTGCCCGACATCGTCTTCACCATCAACGGCATCCAGTACCCTCTGCCTCCCAGCGCCTACATCCTGCAGGTAAGGGGGCTCTGGGCCAGCCACCTGCAGGTGCCTGCAGTGAATGTGGCCACGCACCACGGCACTTTGCACAAGGGAAAGTGCTCTTCCAAGGGCTGAAGCTGACATCTGTTCTGCACAGCCTCCAGAGAAAAAGGAGACATTTAAAATAAATGCAAGAATGACAATGTGGATGCAGCGCCCCCCAAGGGGAAAATGAGGCAAAGACTGGTGGCAGGAAAGGAGGATTTCCGGTTGGATGCCTGAGTCCAAGTCCTGGGTCTCAGTGACTAGCTCATTGATTCCGAGCCAGTTGCAAACTCTCCCAGCTCTCAGTGTCCTTGTCTAGAAACTAGAGATGTCAGCATTCCCCACCCCCAGAGCGTGGGTAGGGTAATCGAGTGGGATCGACCACATCAAAGCTACAAGGGGTTGAGCAAATGGAAACCATACCTTCCGTAGGGTCAGGGCTTGTGATGCTCCTACTGTCTCTGCAAGTAACAAATCTTTACTTGGTAGGGTATGAGCCACAGGACAACACTTCACCGACTACTATAATGCCAGGTGGAAAACCAGTTCTGCCCTGCGGGTCGATGTTATTCAGCAAGAAGTATTGATGGCCAGGCGGTTCCCTCGCAGGGATGCCAATTAATTAAGAGGGGGCGTGGCCTAGGCAATGAGGAGAGGGGTGGGTTTCAAAGCTCCCCAGGTGGTTCTAATGTGCAGCCAAGGTGGTGGCCCGGTGCCCTAGTAAGTGAAAAGGACTAACAGCTGATCTGCTTTGCCACCGGACGGGGTCAGAATGAGAAAAGGCTGTGTCACGGGGGCTTCCAAAATCCTTCACGGCAGCTGACTTCTCCCTAAACCTCTTAGCTCCGATGCTGATGTCAGGGTTTGTACATCTGCCAGAAACACTGGTTCATGTCTAGTAATCCCTGGAAACCAATAGCAGAGCTAACAGCTTATCCAGGCAGACCCCCGGCCAAGAAGAGCCAAGTCCCCGGACACGAGCCAGGAAATTCTTCCCTTGCACGTGCCATGCGGTGGCCCGGGGACCTTGATGCTTCGTCCCCGGCGCCCTGTCACCGCAGAGTCTGTGCCCCGTCTCCAGCTTTCTTCTCCTTTCCTCCAGAGCCAGGAGGGCTGTGTCAGTGGATTCCAGGGCATGAACATCCCCACCGCCTCCGGAGAGCTTTGGATCCTGGGTGACGTCTTCATCCACCAATACTTCACTGTCTTCGACAGGGCCAACAACCAGGTCGGCCTGGCCCCCGTGGCCTGAGCTGGCGTCTCTCCCGCCACGTCCCAAGAAGATCTAGCCTTAGTCGCCCGCTCTAGATGTATATAATTCTCCCAAATGTTCTTCCTATGGGACTGTGGGGGTGGAATCTTGGGCCCCTCCCCTGTCATACCAATAACGTAGAATAAAAACCTACCCTCCTGGAAAGTGTGCCTTGTATTTCTCCCCACACCACCAGGATCAGAACACCAGGGCAGGGGGACAAGATGACCATGTCCACTTGGACAACACCAAACAGTGACAGGGCTACACACCCCGTAATAGAGCCGGGAAGATGATAGGCCTTCAGCAGGTCCAGCTGGGAGAAAGACGGGCACCAGAAATACCAGGCCTTTTGCCTCCTCGTGGAATAGGGCACCTAGGTTCTTGGTGAGGGAGTCAGCTTCTTATATCTCCCAAAGGCAGTAAGAGATAGTGAGAAAAGGGAAGAGATTAGGGGGAGGTAGCATTCCACTGATGGAAATATTCCTAAGCAGGCCAGGCAGGGGATTGAGGGGTGACCAAAGCTGACACCCCCACATCTACTGGGCTGCTCTCTGGGATTAGCTGGTTGGTCCAGACTAACACTTGAAGACCCCTTGACGCTCTGGGTGCAGGACACTGAACTGATCCGATGGTTTTCCATTGGGGAGGGGGTGTGCAGAGGTTGTGAGAAGGCAGTGGGCATGCCCTTTAGCAAACACACCCTCGCCTGCAAATGGAAAAAAACCTAGAGCAGCATTTCTCCCAGTGGGTTTGGTAGCAAAACCTCCAGTGAAAAACAAAGTTACAGAATAAGCATGCAACATGTAGCATTCTAGGCCCTGCTTGGAGGTGCAGGAGGCCCGTTTCCCCAAGGCTCTGAGAAGTGCTCCCACAAAGTCATCTGTTTGACCTTGACCCAGCTCAGTCTGATGCCCAGTGCCTCTCTTGCTAGCAAACCTTTTGCAGTCCTATGCTCCTCGGCTGGACTGTTGGAAAACTCCCACGGCTGGCGAGCTGGATTCCAGGCGGAGGGCTGGCACTGGGCCTCCCTGCGGGGAGGGAGTGACTTTGGGGTGTCCAGGATGGGATGGCTTGGG
The DNA here is from genome assembly GCF_003265705.2 of Callorhinus ursinus. NCBI lineage: Eukaryota > Metazoa > Chordata > Mammalia > Carnivora > Otariidae > Callorhinus > Callorhinus ursinus. Next base: position 9,042,319 of record NW_027397113.1, on the reverse strand, counting down.
AAACTCTCTTGTCACATCCTCCTCCAGTTTGTCGTTTGTCACTCACACAAATATAAGATGTTGGGCTCTAGGATGCCCTGGGTCTCCCCAGTGTCACGGATCCCCTCCCTAGCCCATTTTCCAGAGCCGAACAGTCTTTTTGAAATAGAAATCTTGATCACATCTCGCCCTTGCTTAAAACCTTCAACTAACGCCTTGCACTTGCACTTGGAATAAGACAATACATCTTCCAGGCTCTGCATGCTCTCTGGTCCCCGAGTACCTTCCCTGCCTCACGTTGACCCCCTCCCCTCACCGTGAGCCCCCCACCCACCCACCTGGGCTTCTGCCACCTCCACAAATACCCAAACTTCTTCCCTACCTCTGGACCTCTGTACACCTTGTGCCCTTTGCCTGGGTTGCTGCTCCTTTTCTCTTGACCTGCGACCACCGAGCATCCTGCAGATCTCAGCTTACACAGCACCTCCCTGTGAAGACTTCCCTGACCACCCTCTCATGGAGCCCGGCCCTCCTATCTGTTAGGGCACTCGGCACACCCTGCAATCATGCATTTCTACAAGTGCTCGTTTTAGATCCACGAAGGCAGGCACTGCTGAAGCCCCGGCATCAAGAGCAGGGCCTGGCACATCGCAGGTGCTCAATAAATATTTGCGGACTGAGTGATAAACTCAGGATGACTTTTTGAAAGGAAACAACAAGGAAGTGGATCTGCTTTCACTGAGGGCATGCTTAAGACAGCAGGTGGGTCCGCTCCCACCCCCACCAACGTTCTGTCCCAATCTTATTTGGTCCTGAGACAAACAGGTGGACTTCTCGGGTTTCTGGGGAGGAATTTCACACTGTCCTGGCTCCTTTGCTCTGTTTATGTTTCTGGCATTTCCCGAGCACCTCCCATGAGCCAGGCAGTGTGCTAGGCTCTGGGGATGCGGGCCCGTCCTCCTGGACCCTTCCTGCTCTGCTCCTGGCCCCTGCAGCTGCAGCTCAGCCCCTCCTTCCCGCCCCTCTTCCGTTTCCTCGCCCTGGGATGCCTGGATCCAGACAGAATCTAAAAAGACTCCCCTTTAAACAGACCATTTGGACTAGGAAACCTGGAGCTGACATGTCTGATCTGACTCTTTCCGCTTTGCCTCCAGGAGATAAGATAGATTCACATTCCTGTTCTACGGTCTCAGGCTTCCCTCCGTTCATCTTTCTCCATTCCCTGCAGGCCTCGAGGGTCTAAGCACAGCTCCATCCATCCTTCCGCTTCACATCTGTCCAGGAGTATATTTTCATCTCCCAGGTCTCTGCTCCACTCATCTGTGGAACCCACACCCTCCCTGGACGCGGGGTCTCGTGCAGTGCCAGTAGGAACATAAACTGGTAGGCTCCCTAAGGAGCACCATTTGGCAATATCTATCAAAATGAGAAATGTGTATACGTTCTGGCCCAGTAACTTCCCTTCTGGGAATTTATCTTTAAAACATACACTTGCACAATGATGTAAGTACGAGGTTATTCTCTGTAACATCTTTTGTAAGAGCAAGATTTGAAACAACCCAAATGTCCACCGATGGGGTCCACCCTGGTTAAACAGGCTATGGTGTGTGCACATAAGGAGCTACTCGGCAGCTGTAAAGAGGTTAAAAATGAGTATGCTCACATGCTTGCTTTGGCAGTACATATACTAAAAATGAGTATGCTCACTAGGTGCTGGGAAAAATCTTGAAAAGAGATTGTTAGGTGAAGCACACACATGCACAAAAACAGGTGACAACCAGGCTTATACTAAGAATCTTTGGATTACAAAAAAAGAAAATAAGATTTGCTTGCACTTACACAATGGAACTGAGAAAGGACACCCAGAATCAGAAACCGTAAAAGGAAGAAGAGGGGGAGCTGGGGAGACGTCTCACTGAATACAATTTTACATATTTTTATTTCTAATGATGTGAACACATTACATGTTAGAAATAAGGGAGGGCACCTGGGTGGCTCAGTTGGTTAAGGCTCCGACTTGGTTTTGGCTAAGGTCACGATCTCAGGGTCGTGAGATCAAGCCCCACGTCAGGCTCTGAACTGAGGGTGGAGCCTGCTTAAGGTTCTCTCTCTCTCCCTCTGCCCCTTCCCCCACTCTCTCTCACCTCTCTAAAACACACACACACACACACACACACACAAAACCAGGGCACCAGGGTGGCTCAGTCGTTAAGCGTCTGCCTTTGGCTCAGGTCATGATCCCAGGTCCTGGGATCGAGCCCCGCGTTGGGCTCCCCGCTCGGCGGGAAGCCTGCTTCTCCCTCTCCCACTCCCCCTGCTTGTGTTCCCTCTCTCGCTGTGTCTCTCTGTCAAATAAATTAAATCTTTAAAAAAAAAAAAAAAGAAATCTTTTGAGCCACCTGGGTGGCTCAGTTGGTTTCGCATCTGCCGTCCGCTCAGGTCATGATCCCGGGGTCCTGGGATCAGGCCCCAAATCAGGCTCCCTGCTCAGTGGGTAGCCTGCTTCTCCCTCTGTCTGACGCTCCGCCTACTTGTGCTCTCTATCAAATAAAGAAATAAAGTCTTTTTAAAAAATTATTTTTAAAAAAAGTTAAGGGAAGTTACTCTTAAACCTCTGAGTTATCCTAATTTTTTTCAAAGATTTTATTTATTTGTGGTTTGTCCTACTCGGCTTGGTTTGTCCTTGAGCCTATTGATCTAAAAACCTCCAACATTAGGTCTCTTGAACTGGGTCCGATCATTGGGCCCTTTGAGAACTCCCCAGGTCCGGTGAAGCTGACACCATGGACCAGGCTTCAGGCATCCCCTCTTCTGCATCCTCTACTGCTTCTCAGAAGATTCCTGAAGTGTGGAATCCAGGTAAGGGACCCTGAAGTGTGTGTTCACCCAAAACCAAACCCCCCACTGAGTGTTGGAGTCTGAGAATTCAGACCAGCTCCTGCCATTCGTTAAAAGCAGCCCTCACCCATCTGGGGTCTTGAAGGCAGTCCCCTGGCCTGCTGGAGCCAGCCAGCCCTGGACAGGGGCCCAAGCGTTCTGAGGCTTCTCTCAGGCAGAACACGTTCTCAGAAAGTTGGATCCCACCGGGGCCTTCCAACATGTCACGTCAACAGTACCTGAAGGAGGACAGCTCTGAGCCCCGCAGGGGTCCTGGGAAGGGACTATGCTGACGACAGTGTGAGAGAGTGAGAATCCTGGGCAGCCCAGAAGCCCTCTGGGGACAGCTCCTTCACCTCTTCCCCAGGAGCGTGCATGTGCCCGGGGGCCAGTGGAAAGGAGGCAGGCTCCATCCTCGACCCCAGCCAGCTGGACGTGCTGGAGAGCCAAGAGCCTGGGAACGAGAGAGGGACGAGAGTGGCATCCTCAGGCCCTCGGGAGGACGATGCGGAGTTGTGTGCCACACGGTCTCCCAGAGGGTCTGCAGAAGGACTGGGTGCCCATCGCCGTGACCTGCTCTGTAATGCACGGCGGTCGGTTTTCTTCCTGTCTCTGTCTCACCGACCCCTCCCTCACTGTGCTTTCTGGGATCACGCCCCCAAGGTCAGTGACTCCCCCAAATATTTCCCTCTAGGTCTGCTCCTGGGGGAGCCCAAACCAAAATAGGGTAATCACAGCGCCCTCCACAAACTGTCTCTGAAACCAGAAGAATTGCACCAGGTGTGCTGCGTAGGGACGAAGGCGAGCCTGGTAGTCAGAGAACAGGGCTCCCCTCCCAGCTCAGACGTCACAATCCGTGCAACCTCAGGACACTTCTCTGGGCCTCTGTGGTCCCCGCTGTCAATGGGGAGAGGGAGCCCAAAGAAGCATTTTTTAGACTTGGACCACCTTGGGGAAAATGTTTACAGCTATCCTAATGCCCTTCGTTTTGTTTTTTTTCTAATGTTCAAAATAAACACGATTTACTTGAGCTCTATGGAGGAGAAAGCTGGCATGAAAACTCAAACTGCACACTTTATTGAATAGCGATGAGCAAATTTTGGCACTGACTCTCAACCACTACCACCTTGACAGCTGGACTGTTCCAGAAGTGGCAACATGGAGGCAGCCAGCATGCTGCACGTTCATCCTGAAATTAGATCCCAGGGGGCATCGTGACGTGGGCCGGCTGCCCCCGGGGCGCAAGCACAAACCACTGAGAGGTATGGAGGTATTAGCGCATGCCATGGTCACAGCTACCTGGGACATTTACAGGTGAGGGAGCTGGACCTAAGGTCCCTGGGCAAGTCACAGCTGACCAGGGCATCCCAGACCTCACTGTCCATCACATGCCTCAAGTCTTACTGGACAAGAAGGTCTCTAAGTCCTTTGCATCTCTCAAGCCTTGGGTTTGCACGCTCCCAGCTAGAAATTCATTATTCCTGCCACCGCGCTGGGATTGGGACCTCACTGCCACGCTGGTGTCTGGGTGGGTGCCTCAGATGGCCTTGCATCCAGCACCTCTGCAGATGCTCCGCCCTGGGATGTGTGCTGAGCAGCCGGGCACAGAAGAGCTGGGGGGCGAGGGGGGTACAGCGCCCCACAAATGTGGGCGGGGTCTGTGCCCTGGGGGTTGCCAAGTAAACGGATTTCAGTGATAGCAAGCTGGTGACCAGGCGACAGCATAGCTCCCTGTCTTTCGGCTCCATCCCGCCCCCATTAACGATAGCACTGTCCTCTTTCCACCTGTCTTGTGAACTGGGCTCCACCACCCAGATCCCACCTCAGGACTGACGATGTAGTCCCACAGCTGCTGGGAAGGCTGTCTGCCCTCTTAGGGAACCGCCTGGGCTGAAAGGAGCCGCCAAGGTCACGCCCCTTTCCTGGGGCAGCCCAGTTAGAACTACTGGTCAACACGGGGCACAGAGCCCTGGCTCCTGGCACCAACTCGGGACAACCCTGAAGGGCCAACCTAGCCGCACAGGGGGTTGGCTGAGGCTTGGGACTTCTCCCTCGCTGCTGCCCTCCCCGCCTCCCGCCCACCCGCGGGTGCCACTGCTGAGAGGGTGCTCTCGGGAACTGCCCACTCCTGTTCTAGCTCTGAGGCTCCCACCAAGGGCACCCAACCCGCGGAACCGCCTCTGTCCATCTTTTCCCTTTTCACTGGAAGAGCCCCCCCACCAGCCAAAGGCAGCAGGTGCTTCCACAAGATGTCACCGCACGCCACCCCCGTTTGGGCCGGTTTTTCTCCCTTGCTGCAGGGTGGAGGTGGGGTGCTGGTTTACCACCCATGGGCTTGGAGTGACATTTCCCCACCTTTCCAAAGGCGAGAAGTGAACAAGCAGGGCAGTCTGGGGGAGACTAAGACAGCCTTTAATCAGGAAACCTCAGGGAGGGAGGCAGGACGGCTGGTGGCACAGTCCCAGGGGGATCCCAGGCCCTCTCCGACTCTTCTCCTCCAGAGCAGGGAGCTCAGCAGCCCCGACCTTCCTCAAAAGACAGGCCGGCTGTGGTGTCCAAGGATACTCACCATGGAGAGTGCCGATTACCTGTTCCCACAGCACGTTCCAAATGCCTCTTGGAGACAAGGCTGCGTGGGGCCCTGGGGACTTTCCATCCCTCCAGGAGCCTTGCAGAAGTGGGCATTGGGTCTCCCCGGCCTCATTGGCCCCAGAGCCTCCCGCCAGCACCTAGGGCTGCTGGCCGTTTTCTCTGTCCGGCGTGTCCCAGGCACAGCCCTGACCTGGAGGCCTGCTTACCCGGTGGCCTCATCCTCCCGTGAGGTCCCCGTGGCGGGCCGCTGGGGGCTGGAGCTGGCCGTGGCTGCGAGGGCTGCAGAGAGTCTGGAGGTGGCGGGAGAGAGTCTGCGAGGCCTGAGGAGGGTGGCAGGGGTCTCTGAGGGGCTGGGGGCCGTCGTGGAATGGGCTGAAGCTTCAGTCAGGACAATGGCAGACAAAGAAGGCCTTCTGGTCACTGTCTGGGCCCTGGAGGCGGAGGCCGAAGGCTCGGGAGTAACAGGAGGAGGCCCAGGAGCCCCGGGAGGGGTTGGAGGTAGAGTGGAGGCTCCTGGAGGGATCGAACGCCCAGGTGACGGCTGGGAGGCCCCAGGCTCCCCTGGGAACGTGCCCCCAGGCCCCAAAGGGGGTGAGGGTGAGGCCTGGGCTCCTGAGGGGCTCGTGGGTAAAGTCTGCCCATTAGAGAGGTTCGTTCTGAGATGGAGCTGGAGGACATGGAGCACCGACTTCGGAGGCAGCACTGCCGGGGGGCCTGGGCAGGAGCTACAGTTCACCGGGGCCACAGCATCTCCACGGGCACTCCGAGCTGCTTTGCCCACCTCCACCGCCTTCCTCTCTGGGCCATCTAGAGAGAGGTGGAGGAAACAAGATGCACTGGGGTTCTCCCGACAGCCGAGGCGGCCCCGGGACGAGCTGCACGGGGGAGGGACAGGGGCTGCTCACACCTGGTAAGGACCAGGGAGGCAGAGGGAGGCAGTCCGCCAAAGTCACTCTGCCAGGCCTTGGCTGTGTGACCTTGTATGAGGTGCATAACTCCGCTGGGCTTCTGTGTCCTCATCTGTAAAATGGGCATCCTAACGACTCACAGCGCCACTCTGAGCACTGACTGAATGGTGCGTGCGGGAAATCCCAGCCCAAACCCGGATGTTAACCACGGACTTGGGCTGATAATCCTGCGCCAGTGCGGGAGGCTCACAGATTGTAACAAATGTCCCATCTGGCGCAGGCTGTTGTTAGTCGGGGGAGGCTCTGCCTTCGCTCACTTTCGCTGGGAACCGAAAACTGCTAAAAAAAAAATAAAGTCTATTGAAAAAAAAATTTCTTTAAAAAAAAAAAAAGAAAGAAAGGAAAAAAAAATTTCTTTTAAGTCTCAGCCAGTCCCACAGGGCCTGGAGCCTGGCACATCATAAGGGCTTGATATATGGGAGGACAGCAAGCAGAAGAGGCTAGGCAGAGAGAACATGGGGTGGGAAGAAGCACAGGAAGAAGAGTGTTGGAGAAAGGTATATGATCAGGAAGAGACAGATGCTGTCAAGCCCAGAAAACCCGGAATGGACTGTATTTTAAAAATCACCCATAGGACGGTCACACAACTCTGAACCTGCCTGAAGGCACCGGATTGTATACTTTGAGCGTGTGAATTGTATGGGATGTGATCTATACCTCAGGAAAACTGTGACTTTTATGAATTATCAAAAGGAAACAACTCATATTCTACTGCAACAAAAAGTGCTTTCTCCTTCTATGGAGCTCTTGTTAGGAAGAGGCGCCTGCGAACGTAGCCGAAGCAGTGCATTCCAGGAGAAGGGGCCCGGCTCTGCACCTCACCTCCCTGGGCCTCTGTTTCCCCATCTGGAAGCAGCAGAGCACGGGGGAAGGAATCAGAGAGACCTCGGCTTGAGCCCAGCGCCACCAGCTAGAGCCCAGCCATAACACAGAAACCTAACTTCTCTGGGCCTCCGTTTGCCCATCTGCAAAAGGGAGGTATAATCACAGCTGAGGTGACATGGGTCACACGCTCCACACGTGGCCTGGCATCTTAGCTAACGATTAGTCTCTGGACTAATCAGGGGGAATAATCGCCATTGGCTTGCTGAGGAGTTTTGTGACGGGTTAAGCGAAGCAAGATCTACAAAATGCTCGACGGTTCTCAACAACAGGGCTATAGGGGCTCAGGATGCTTCCAGCCCCACCAGTCCTGACGGCAGCTCTTCGTCAGCCACGGACCTGAAGAGTGACCCTAAATATGGAGGATCCTCTTCAAAAGGCCAAAGGAGTTAAACAGGTATTTTATCCAAGAGGAAATCCAGGCCACATATCAGTAGGAAAATTCAGTGTCTTCCTGGAAGTTTAAAAAACATAAAGCAGAGGCGCCTGGGTGGCTCAGTCGTTAAGCGTCTGCCTTCGGCTCAGGTCATGATCCCAGGGTCCTGGGATCAAGCCCCGCATCTCGCTCCCTGCTCGGCGGGAAGTCCCGCTTCTCCCTCTCCCTCTGCCGCTCCCCCTGCTTGTGCTCACTCTCTCTCAAATAAATAAAATCTTTTTTAAAAAGGCATAAAATAGCCACATTTAAGGTACTTAATGGACATGTTAAATCAGAAAAATTCAATTCAAGACACACAGCGTAGAGTTGGTGGGAGTATGGGAAGCCAGCTACATCATGGTGAGTTTCCTGTTTCTAGAGGACCCTGGTCGGGTGAGGACCCGTCTGGTGACGCGCTGTCCTGCCCGAGGAGGCCCCACACTGCTCCCAAAGCTCCACCACCCAGTACTCCACCTGCTAACCACAGGGCCCCAACCAGGTGTCCTCGCCACATGCTGGCTATGTGACCTCGGGCAGAACACATTCCCTCTCTGAGCCCGGGCTTCGCACATCCAGCCCTTTACAAGTTCTAGGTTACTGGGAAGAAGAGTAAAGTGCAGGAAGACACGGAGAAGCTTCAGGACCCAGAGGCCCACTTACCTGGGCAGGAGGGACAGCAGTCCCCGGGGGGCCCAGGGGGGTCGGAGCAGGCCCGAGGGCAGGGGACCTTCTCACAGCTCACCTCTCCCAGCTGGGGAAGCACAAGCACACACATGAGGAAGCCCAGATTATCTCCCTTCCTGTAACAGTGCCCCCATGCGCCTCTTCCACCCACAGAAAGATCCTGGGATGGAGGCTGACACAGTAGGGCCGCTTTAAGGAACCCACAAAGAGGGAGGATACCATCAAATCCAAAGGCATTCTAGCTGCTACTTAAAGTTGGGAAGGCAGGAGGAAGATGGGCTTCCGTGGGCTAAGGGGACTCGGAGTTTCGCAAAGGGACAAAAGGCAAGCAGCAGTCCCCAGGCCCAGCTTACCTGGCACGTGCACTGGGTACAGGGCTCATCGTCCAAGGTGAACACCTGGCCGTTCACCACCTTCCTTCCCTCATAGTTGCAATCTGCAGGGGTGGAGGAGACCAGGCCGTGAGAGCCAAGGCCTCCCTGGGAGCCTGGGACGCGGGGCAGTGGCTCCCCCACTCACCTCTGCACACCGGGCAGCACTCCCCGTCAGGGTGGAAAGGGTAGGTGCAGGTGATGGGGCAGTCCATGGGGGAGCAGGCCACGGAGCCTAGCTGCACGACACAGAAAACACACGAGGCCCTTTGTTCTGGGCCGCCGACGAGACACTCGGGAAGGACGGCCACAGAGCCACTGAGTGCCCATCGGAGCCCCTGCGGTGTGGGAACAGGTTCATTCACTCAGTCAGAGTCTGTCTTCCTGCCAGAACGCAAGTCCCACGGGGCCAGGGGCCTGGCCTTGTTCACGCAGCTCATCCGTCAAAAGGCCCCAGAGGAACAAACCCACGAATTACCCGGCAAAGGTGAGCACCAAATACCAAGGAGAGAGAAGGACCCAGAGCCTGAAGCTCCCCGAAGCACGCGAGTGAACAGGACCACTCAGAGGCCGAGACATTCGGTGCTGAGTTCCCCTGATCCTGCAGACCTGCCCCTTGCCACACTGCGTCCTGACCCACTGCAAGAAGCTCCACCAGCATCAAATGTTTCCAGCAACACAAGCAGGAAGGCCTTTCCCCCCCATTTTCCCAATCCTAAATGATACGGACGATCCCACATGCTTTTTCAGACCGAGAGGCAGTCTGGCTTCAGGGCAAACTGCACCTCCTAGAGCACAGCATCAGAACACCAGGATTCGATTCTTGGCACTTCAGCGGACTAGCAGCAGGATCTTGAGGGAAGAGTGACTTCTCACTGTACCTCATTTTTATGACCCACAGATGGAGAGGAGAGTGGCTCCCACCTCATAGGATTCTTGCAAAGATTAATTGAGCTCATGCAAGGAAAGGGCCGAGAGCCAGACTGGCACACGGTAAGAGCTCCATCATGTGAGTCTATGAGACTGCAGCTCAGAGTCCTGGGCTGGAGTCCCTCACCTGTGTCCTCAGGGAGCACTCCCACGTTATACTATAAGGAGTCCCCCAGATGCCCTCTGGTCACCCAGGAGCAGAGGACTTTTGCCAGGCAGGCTTAAAAACGATTTCTCTGGCCCTGGGTAAAGATTCACACCCTGGGCAGGGCCGGAGGGAGCCAACCTTCACCGTGACCCAGAGTCACCTTTCTCATGGAGGGCTCTGGATTGTGCCTCCAAGGTCCAGGAGCTGGTGTCAGCCCCTGGGGAGTTTCCACAGACAGGGGTCAGGGTTGGGTGGGCCGTACCAGGCAGATGCAGCTCAGACACGGGTCCAGCACGGACGGGAAGGTCTGGTTGTTGTAGAAGATTCTGCCTGTGTAGGTACAGCCTGCCAGAGAGAGCACGGGGTGAGCGCCCGCTGGGCAGGTGGCCGGTGACCAGGCTCCTGCCAAGGGCGAAGGTCCGAGAGCTTTCTGAGTAGCAAAGGTCAGGCCAATTGCCTCCCCAGGCAGTCACCCCGGGGTTTGGGGAAGGGACAAAACACAGGTCTGGACTGGGTGCCACCTCTTTTTTTTGCCCTAGATTTAGCAGAGGGATCAGAATGTTTCCACCTCCAGGGAAGGGAGTGTTTCCTCCTCTGCCCCTCCCTGGGCAGGATCAGGCCAGAAGGGCTGGCCCAGGCATCACTGCCATCCTCTCTGCTCTTTCCCCCCCAACCCACTCAGCCAGTCCCCACCTTCCAGAACATTCCCCCACACCCTTCCCCTGGGCTTCCCCAAGCCCGCTGAGGTCTGATCTGAGTGTTGCCACCTTGATGACATTTATCACATCCTAGGAAGTAGAGAGCAGGTTAATAGGACAACAGGGAAATGTTTTAGAACATCTATATGCTATTTGTTAGATATAGACCTGGGACATAGCGACAGAGATACTTCATGAAAAGAGATTAGAAAAACAAAACCATGAGGCTAAAAGTGATAAGGGGCCCTTTTTAATTGTTTTTATTTTTGCTTTCTGTATGTACTTCAATAAAATGTTACTTTGGAAATCATGGAAAAGCGGAACATTAATATAAAAAAAGAAAACAGCATTGTTGTGTTCTCTCACGCTTCCCTGATTGTTTCACAGGTATGGTTCCTTGGTTCCCCCCACCCAGGCTGGAAGCTCAGCGTATCTCCACATCGGCTTCTAGCACCGAGACAGGGCCGGGCCTTGGGCAGACTGCTTTCTATCTCTGAAGCCTGCGTTCCTCATCTGTACCACGGGCTGGCCCCGTGGGGCTGTGGGGATGAAGCCCGTGTGGTGCACCCTTTGCATGGAGGAGCCTGGTGCAGGGCGAGCCCAGAAGCAGGGGGAGGGGGGCAGGATCCCACCAAGGGGAGCAGGGGGTGCTGTGCAGCCCCCCAAGCAGGAAATTACCTGCAGAACAGTCTGGGCAGCACTGTCCAGGGATCCGAATTGGGTGAGGGCAGGAGTCTACGCAGTCTGTCCTCTTGCAGCTCACGGAGCCATCTGCCTGAAGGAAGGAAGAACTTCACCAAGACCCCACCTGTAACACCAGGCCCCGCCTCTGTGCCCCACTCCGCCCTCCCAGCACCCCCCACCCCCAAGGAAGGGCAGTGCTGCAAACTGGCCGAGGCTTGCCATGATGGGAGGTGGCAGGTCCCCCACAAAGAGGACCGGCTCCTGGGGAAAGGGGGTGTGAGCCTTTCGTGAAAGCCTCCCTATCTAAGGAGAAGGAAGGTCAGAGGGGGGTTTTGGTCTCCGTGGCTTCCTGTCCCTCTCCAGCAGCAGCCAAAGCTCACCACCACCCCATCCAAATTCTTTCACTCAGCTTTTGCCTGGAACCCTCGCTCACCCCAAACCTATGGAGTACAATAAAATCCTATTTTTATAGAAAACTATTCCACCGGAAATGTCTATTTCAGAAGACAAAAGCACCACATATGGTTTCTTTCTTTCTTTCTTTCTTTTTTTTTTTTTGGTCTAAGACTCTGAATGTTGATGAAGCTTTTGTGTCGCTTTCTCATACTATGAGTGCCCTGGATCAGTCGTAAAGGGGAAAGGCAGCGGATATGCCCTCCTCCCAACTGTAATTCCAATGAAACGCTTCCAAGGTTTGCAAGGGTCTAAGGCTTTTTCACAAACAGTGCATCCGAGACACTCGAAGGCCATGCCTCTTACACACCAGTGTGCACATGAGTCACCCAGGGGATTAAAATGCAGATTCTGAGCGTGGAGGTCTGAGCAGCCACACCTCTGGATCTGGAGATTCTGCACGTCCGGCAAGCACCACTGGGGCACGGACCTCATTTTGAGAAAGAAAGCTCTAAGCTCCAACGGACTAAAATCTCTTCTAAAGCAGAAAGGAAAGCCAGCGTGTACTCAAACAATGAGCTGTAACCAGAGTGTTTCCTGGTAAGCGGCTGTATTTGCATCTGGGCCCATCTGACTCTAAGACCCGCGCACCGCACCGTCTCCTTATCCGTTTCGGATGAGCCGAGGTCACAGATTCAGGGGACCTCAGGAAAAACCCGGCAGTGTCGCAGGAAAGGCCCAAACCACGGAGCCTCAGGTCACCCCGCTCCTTCAGTTATCCGTGCCCAGGGAAATTCTGCTCTTGGGGCCACTGACTCCTCCCAAGCAGCGGGTCACACCCCCTTCTGTACAAATGGAAGCTGCCGGCATAGGAGGGGGACAGAGGATGGGCTGAGGCGGCCCAGCTTCGGGCACAGCAGGGAGGCCTGGCCAGGAGGGGCCAGTCAGGGCCGAGGGGTCTGCTCGGGGCAAGGCAGGGACAGCCGGGGCGGGGAGCAGCTGAAGGCGTGCAGGTTGCCATTCACCTGGCAGATGCATAACTCACAGGGGTCACCGGGAGACCAGATCTGTCCGATTGGAAACTCAACCCCGTTGTCGTCCAGAGAGCAGCCTGGCCAGGGGACAGTGAGGGAGAAAGCACGGGTGGGCACAAGGGCCAAGGAGGGCCCTGAACGCCTGCCCGACCTACAGCGTGCCTGCCACCCAAGGACAGCCGCCTCCACTCACTCCCGCCACGGAGAGGGTCCCCCAGAGCGTCCATCGCCCCACCTGCTGGGCCCAGGGGCTGCCTGCAGCTGCCGGTCCAGCTCCCTCATTTAGGGAGTTTTCCTTCCAAACACGTGCCCGGTCCACATAGGCAGCCTCATGCAAACAGATGCTTACCTCGGAACCCGTAAATGCACACTTACACACAAGCGCACAAACACACACGCTCCCAGAGACATACACGAGCAGATGCTGCTCCCACACACACAGACACGCTTCCAGAAACACACACTGGGTCTCAGCAGGTGAAGCGCCGCCACCCTCCTGGAGGGCATCCAGGCCCCGGGTGGGGCAGAAGGCCAGCATGCAGGGCTGGGGGCCCTCACCTGTCATGGGTGTGGGCTCCCGGCAGGTGAAACAGCACTGTCCAGGGCCCAGCCACCAGTCCTCTCGGGGGCAGTCCAGTTCCGGACACGGTGTGAAGGAACATTCTACCTCCCCATTCTGGAAGAGAACCAAGGGCACAGGCCAGTGAGGGCAGCTCCCCAGCCTTGGGCCGCCTGAAAGCTAAAGAGGAGGCTGGCAAGCGGCGGTCACCCTCCTAAAAGTGACAAAGAATCTGCGGGGGCCGGGGCGGGGGGGGAGTAGGAGTGAAGGTGGGGTGATGTGGGGGAGGGGGGCAGGAAGTAGGGGGGAAACACTGGGAGCATGTTCTGGGATGTCCCGCCTGTTGGGCTGAGGGTTCCTGCCTGCCCAGGCTGCAGCCCCAGCCCCATTTCCCCTCACTTCAGCAACAGCCTCCTGCTCTCCCTCCAGTCCGCCCTCACTCTGCGGCCTGAGAAAGTTCTCGTGCACCAAAGTGGGATCGCATGGCTCCAAAACTAAAACCCATCAGCAGCTCTGCCAAGCCCAGAGCCCTCAGCCTGGCCGGCGAAGCCCTTCATGACTGAGTCTGAGGTAGAGGCTATGGGGCCCCCTCCTCCCCAAGACCCCTTCCCCTAAGTACTGCCCTTGGCTGACAGGGGATGGGCCCTCCAGGTACCTGGATGGTTCCTTCACCCCCCACTCTGCTCCCCAGGAGCAGAGAGAACATATACAACTGACTGATGCCCAGCTCCCTGGCCTCTGGGCACACCCATCTCCACCATGCAACTCACTCCAGAGCTCCCTGTGGGATCAGCCTGAGACCCCGTTGTCCCCTGCCTGTCCGGCTTCTCTGGCTGGCTCCTCCTGAGAATCTTCAGAAAATCACTTACATGCCCCAGGCCCTGCTTCTCGGACCCCGACCCAAGCACCATCCCTGTCTGCAGCCTCTTCTCCTGCCTGACTCGTCTCCCACATTCCGCGCCCCAACCAGATGGGACACCTTCAGGCCCTGACAACAGGCCACACGCTTTCACCTCCTGCCATCTGCTCATGCCAGGCATGTGCTCTGCCAGGGACACCTGCCTCGGATCCTCTTCTAATAAGTCCCTCACCCCTCAGATCTCGACTTAGCACCTCTCCCTCCAAAAAGCATTCCGCTCCAGTCAGGAGCCCTAGTCACCTGCCCATGGCCCACCTAGGCTGTGGACCCCCTGAAAGAGGGGACTGGGGCTGTCCTGTGCTTAGCTGTGTCCCCAGCACTCAGCATTGCTCCAGGCATACAGTAGGTGCTCTATAAATAGCTCTGCTGAAGGGTGAACCTCATGGAGACTATGGGTAGCCCTTGGTGAACGCAGGTCCCCATAATGCCTTTGCTGCCTCAGTGTCCCTTCTGCTGCATGGCAGCTCCCATTCTCCTGGTCAAGGCATGCTAGCGAAGGCCTGTGCCCGGCCCTCTCTCCTGCACCCACCTACCTGGCAGACACAGGTGGTACACTCGTCACCAACCCCACTGAACACAGCCCCGTCTGCGTACCACCGGCCGTGGAAATAGCATCTCACTGCAGAGGAGAAAGGGAGAGGCAGCTCAAGGTCTTTGGGCTGGGGCCGCTAAGGAGAAAGGGGAACAGTGGGTCGGGGGGGCCCTGGGGAAGCTAACACACTCCCACCACGCTCCACAGCATGCACCACGCTCAGGGAGCCAACCACTCCCCACCAAACCCTCGACAAAAACTAAGTTGCTGCTTAAAAACTGATGGGAGAATGAAACACATGAAAACTAAGATCCTTAACCAAAAAGGGAGGGGACTCCCTGAATCACTAAAAAGTAACAGAAAAGCAGAAATGAAAAGAGACTGCCCCAGGGCTTCCTGGGTGGCTCAGTTGGTTAAGCATCTGCCTTCAGCTCAGGTCATGATCCCAGGGTCCTGGGATCAAGTCCCACCTTGGGCTCCCTGCTCAGCAGGGAGACTGACTTCTTCCTCTGCCCCTGCCCCTGCTTGTGCTCTCTCTCTCTCTCAAATAAATAAATAAAATCTTAAAGAAAGAAAGAAAGAAAGAGAAAGAAAGAAAGAGAAAGAAAGGAAGAAAGAAAAAGGAAGAAAGAAAAAGAAGAAAGAAAAAAGAAAAGAAACTGCCCCAGATGCCTAAGACAAGGTCTGGCACCAAAGCCATCCCCTGGAGACCAGGAGGAGTCAGTGAGAGCCTCTCATCCAAGGATTCTCCCCCCAAAACAGCCCACAAGCTGGCCCAGGCCCACCCGGCTTAGTCAGACTGCCCTGGGTTCAAATCCCAGCTATGCAACTCAGTAGGGAGGGATTTGAGGCAACATCCTTAATTTCTCTAAACCTCAGTCTTCCCATCTGTAGAATGGGGTTGATAAGAGCTGATAACGGTTACTACTGCATAGGCAGTATATTACCTATTCAAAAATGTCTTAGCTAAAAATAACATTTAAAAGTTAAGAAAACATTCATTTATTTTTTTTATTTTTTAAAGATTTTTATTTATTTATTGAGAGAGAGAGTGATAGAGAGAGAGCATGAGAGGGGGAGAGTCAGAGGGAGAAGCAGGCTCCCCGCTGAGCAGGGAGCCCGATGCGGGACTCGATCCCGGGACTCCAGGATCATGACCTGAGCCGAAGGCAGTCGCTTAAACAACTGAGCCACCCAGGCGCCCAGAAAAACATTTTTTTAAACAACACCAGCTTTGCGATCAGGTAGGCTTGATTTCAAGTTCTGTTCTCGTATTAACTGGTTGTTATGTCTCTGGGCAGTGACAACCTCGGTGAGCCTCAGTTTTGTGATCTATAAAATGGGGCTGTGAATAGTACTGCCTCAAGGCTGAGCCACACGGATTCAATGAGTTCGAGGGCTGGCAAGCAACAGCACAGAGCCGTCAGGGAACATTTGTGATGATTATGAGGTCATCCCGAGAAAAGAGAACCACATTTTTAACAAAGGACCAACTCATTAGTGGGGAAGGGGAGACGCCCTCCCAGCCTCAAGACAGAGCCATGCCAAGGGTGGACTCACACTCCTTCCTGGCTGTGTTGAAGGCGCCTCCTGGGGCGGAGAGCCCGATCTAGCATCCAAGCCACTGTGCACATTGTAGGTGCTCAATTAAACTGGCACTTTGGAATGTTCCACTTGATCTGAGTTTCTAAAGCAAAAATCAATGCCTGTCCTCTGCTCCACTCACCCTGCTCCCAAAAACACACAAAAGAGCTAAACCCCCCCCCAGCCCCCAAAGAGTCACTGACCTGGAACACAAGTACAGCAATCTGACTTCAGGGAGGTCTGACAGGGGCCGGGAGGACACTCGGGGGAGATGCACGACACATTTCCGGCCTGGCAGGGGAGAGATGGTGCTGGGTGGGGGCAGAGGGAAGGAGGAGAACCAGGCCCTCCCGCCCCTCAGCTCATTCCCTATTTCAAGCCACTCCTCGGGTCTCCTGCCCAACACCAAAGCCTCCTAAAGGAAGCCATCCAAGATCTCTGAATGCCATCACGGTGACAACAAGGACAGTGTGCAGGGACCCAGGTCCTGGCATTTACTATGGTGTGCCGAGAACATCCTCCCACAGCATACAGAAGCTCTGGAAGGATGCCGGGGAGAGGCAAACAGAGGTTACTCCACCAGAGACACCTTCCTGTGCATCTGAGTTTTGAACCAGGTGACTCTCTTGGCTAGTCAAAGAATTAACTTTAAAACTAAATTTCAAAATTTGGAAATTAAGGCAAAAGACAAAAAACAAAAAACAAAAAAACCCACAACAAGCCAAAAAACCAAAAACACTCCTCTGGAGCCAGCCAGAGCTGAGAAGCAGTGTTTGCTCCTCCACGAACGAGTCGTGTGACTTTAGCCAATGTACGTCAGCCCGCTGAGCCTCAGTCTCCCTATCTGCGAGAGGAGCTGGAAACAGTGCCTCCATCGGGGCTTGCGGAGGATTCGTGCCACGCACGACATGATCCATGAAAGTGCTTGGCCACTGCATGTGCGTGGCACCCACGGGGAGCTCGGTAAAGGGTGGTGCTAGTCGCCTCCGTGCCCCCCAACCCCCGCCTTCCACGGCAGCCGCCGCCCTTCACCACCAGGCTAGTGATGGTCAGAGGGAGGCAGTGAGGGGTAGTAGGCGGAGCCCAGGCCGTGGATGCAGACAGACCTCGCCTCAAAGCCCAGCTCATGCCTCCGTCCTTTCATCTGTAGAACAGGGACAGGAAAGCTGACCCAGACGAGCTGCCAGGAGCCACGGGTGAAGTGACAGAAGAAAAGCCCCAAGCCCTGAGCCTGGTACGCATGGAGTGCTCCTAATCCAATCTGTGGGACAGCACCTGGCCGTGTCCGGAACACAGTAGGTGCTTAATAACTATTCTTAAAGAAGCGAATTGGCGTACAGCAAAATAGTACTCTCCACGAGCTGAGCCTGGTAATAAGCCTCCTCCAACCCAAATGTGGATACCTTTATTGTGCTGGCAAATATTTTGCCTGGAGGGAAAAACAGCCTCCCTGGTGGGAAGTTTCCGAGGGAGTTCCATCCCCTCCCCTTCCTAGACAGATGGACCCTGTTTGCCTGCTGGCTCTTCGCTGCTCAGCACAAAGCTCCTCGACTCCACAGACCCCCACACCTTTAAATTAGACAGGTTCCGCCCAAAATCCACAACCTGGGAACTCTCTCTCCATTTGACAAGCTCACCTTTAACATCTGATCTTTCCCTCTTCCTCTAAAACCCCCAAAGGTTAGGAAAACACCCGCGAGGCTTTGGGCTCTTGTGATGCTCACCAGGCAGACACAGACAGTGCAGTTCTCGTTGGGAGGGGAAAACACGTCCCCTTCCGCTCGGATGACGCCACTGTCAAAACAGCCTTTGAAAGACAAACAGGAGTGGAGGCATCAGACCTCTTCAAAGTAGAGGAAGCTTGAGGTCTCATTACTTTTCCAGGCGTAATGTACCTGGAACCTTCTCTCACCGGTCAGGACGCCCCAGGCGTGACAGATCCAGGTACCCAGGACTGTGCGGTCCTAGGACCCCTGGAGAAGTAAGCAGGAGACACCCACAGAAGATGGCCCAGGAGGGCTCCATTCATGTCTGTAAACCCCGGACTCCATTGAGAACATGGCATTTTATTCCCATACGGCAAGAAAGGCAGCCAGGCAGCCCTGGGTTCAAAAACCTGGTCCGTCTGTTCATTTAACCTGAGTGACCTTGGACATGTCACTTAACCTCTATGGACTCAGTTGTCTTTACTGTAAAATGGGAACACTACCATGTGCCCTGCAGGGGCCTTGGAAGGATCCACAGCCTCACGTGTCGGGTGCCCAGCCATTCACATTCAGGGCTCAGTATATAGTAGGAACATGGCAAAAGATCACGATTATCATTAAGAAACCACTACGTCTATTCTCATTCTAACCCTTCGGAAGATGTCTTCACTGCAGCATCTTATCCCCAGAGCTTCAGAGAACACAGAAGTTCAGGCCCCTCCCCAGATCTATGGAATGAGAAGCTGTGTTTTAACAAGATCCCAGGGATCCCCGTGTGGAGTGAGTTTGAGAAGCTCTGTCGAAGGACTCGTGAGGATTTAGGGTCTGTATCCTAACAGCAAGGGGAAGCAAGTGAAAAACTGTAAGCAGGTTATGGGAGTAAATTGGAAAGGGGACAGAGGGGCGCCTGGGTGGCTCATTTGTTAAGCGTCTGCCTTCAGCTCAGGTCATGATCCCGGGGTCCTGGGATCAAGCCCCGAGTCGGGCTCCCTGCTCAGCGGGAAGCCTGCTTCTCCCTCTCCCACTCCCCCTGCTTGTGTTCCCTCTCTCGCTGTCTCTCTCTCTGTCAAATAAATAAGTAAAATCTTAAAAAAAAAAAAAAAAAAGGAAAGGGGACAGAATTTACAAAGGATTACTCTTCTGGCTGTAGGAGGGGAGTTGGGGCAGGGTAGGGGGACTGCTGGGTAGATCTGGAGAAACTCACTGAATGAATGAATGAATGAATGAATGAAGCTTAAAAGGATCCCCAGAAGATGAAAAGTTCCCCCTGAGGGATACCACAGCATACACCACCAGTGGTTCTCAAAGTGTGGTTCCTGGACCAACAAGAGCAGCATCACCCAGGATCTTGTTAGAAATGCAAACTCCCAGGCCCTGCCCACACCGGATAAATGAGACCCAGGAGTTGCCCTTCAAGTGATTCTAATGCCCCCAAAAGTTGGAGAACAGCCTTGCAGCTGCAGAAGGGCCAGGGAAGGGAAGAAGCAGGACCATGTGGGGAACTCACAGCCTCCCCCAGACCAGCTCCCACCTGCACACGATGGGCAGCACCCCCCATCTTTGGAGGGAATCGGGTGAGAACAAGCAGCTTCACACGTCACCTTCTCACAGGTCACCTCCCCGTTCTGGAAGCAGAAGCAGGAGTTCCAGCCGTCACAAGGCCCCAGACACCAGAGCCGGGCAGCCCCCAGGATCCCTCCCACCTACCTGGCACCAGCACTGGGAACACCCAGGCTCTGTCCAGCGGCTCCCTGATTCATACGTGGCTCCCAGGTGCCAGCAGGCAGAGGACCCCGGTGCCATCTGTGTGGCTGCTGGGCCCTTGGGCAAGGGCGGGGTCACCTCCTGTAGTCGTGAGGGAGGTCCGAGGGTCCCCAGGAGGGAGGCACCAGGCACGGGGGTGGCCACCAAGGTGGCCAGCAGCCGAGTTGGGGTGGAGGGCAAGGATGTGGGTGGCACAGGGGTGGGAGACGGTAGGCTGGTGGTCCTGACCCCAGGTGGGGGCCCCGGGGCCCCAGAAGGAGGGCTGTGTCCGGGGGAGAGGGCAGGCCGGCCCGCCTCTGGGGGCAGCAGTAACATCTTGGGCGGGTGCTGCAGGGGCTGCAGGATGGCCGATGGGGCCAGCACGGCTTTCGGGAAAGCTGAAACGGAAGCACAGGGGGGCTTAAATGCAGCTCCTCCACCACCAGTCACTGGATGTCTCTGGACCAGTTTCTTCATCAGCAAAACGGGTCTAATACCACCAGTTCGACCCAAGACCACGGGGGGCTGCAGTGACGATCGCACAAGGGGGATGGAAAAGCACCACAGGAGCAGGCCCAAGTGACAGGTTGGGAGTGGGTCCCCTGCTCCTCCCCCCCAGATGTGGCTTCCCAGGAGGGCATGCCGAGGTCGGGATGAACGAACAGTCTGGGGAAAGCTTGCCGTGGACTAGAAAGAGCATGCTCAGTATTTAGATGACCTTGTACGCATGTTTATGGGCGCACTGCTGACGTACGGCAGAGTGAGCTGACCCCACATTGTCCAAAGTGTCCCTGGGAGCCCAGGCTCCCGGACTCCTGTCACATGCTCCTCTATCATCTCCTCTATCATATGTTTTCCCCTTTTACCATTTGCAAGAAAACAAAAGGGTTAGGGAAACAGTACAATGACAAGGGAGGATGAGGATAAAGAAGTGGAAGGCGGAAGTGAGGAAGTGAAGAGGTGGAAATAACAAGATGAATTGAAAAAGAATGGATGCAAAAGAAAGAAGGCCCAAGGGCGGCAGGGGGCGGGGCCTGGGAGGGCCAGGGGCGGGGCCCGTGGGGGAGGGGCCCGGGCGGGGAGGGGTGGAGTCCGGGAGGGCAGGGGCGGGGTCTGGGGGGCCGGGGGCGGGGGGGGTCGACCAGGGCGGGGCCTGGGTCGACCGGGGCGGGGCCTAGCGTTGGGTCGGCGCCTGGGTCGGCGAAGGCAGGGCTGGTCGCTCACCTTCACAGGACACGCGGTCAGCTCGGAGCCTGAAGCCAGGTCGGCAGGTGCACAGGAAGCTGCCCACGGTGTTATGGCAGGAGTGGTGACAGACTCGCCTCTCCAGCGGCCTCCGACACTCGTTTACATCTGTAGGAGAGCTTCGCTGCCAACAGCTGCCTTGTTGGGGCGATCGACCCCTTCTTCCAACACCCCTAAGCCCAGAAAGCTGGGGCAGTCTCCTTGCCATGTTCTTATAGGGTCCATCCCTGCCTCAGGGTGTGGGACGTGACTCAGATGTCTAGGAGTGGGGCTGAAATCCCTTTGGAAGGTTCATACATCCAGATGGCATTTAATGGATGCACCAGTGACTCATCCCCCAGCACTACCCAGCAATGGTTACGCCCTGGCTGGTGGGGATGAGCCCCGCGGGGAATCTCATCTCCAAACCTTCCACCTTCCCACGTGGGGGTAGGGGATGGTGTGGCCCGTTCTGAAAAAGAGTCTCAAGAATCGTTGCACTGCTCGGGGCGCCTGGGTGGCTCAGTTGGTTGAGCGACTGCCTTCGGCTCAGGTCATGACCCTGGAGTCCCGGGATCGAGTCCCACATCAGGCTCTCTGCTCAGCAGAGAGTCTGCTTCTCCCTCTGACCCTCTTCCCTCTCGTGCTCTCTATCTCTCATTCTCTCTCAAATAAATAAAATCTTTAAAAAAAAAAAAAAAAAAAAGAACCGTTGCACTGACTGCTCAAGGTAGGCTTCGGGACAAATCAAACTCCGCCAGAACAAGGTCTGTTTTCAGGCCCATGGGACCCCACCTTCAACCCATGAGCCAAGCTTAAGCCAAACATGCCAATCCCTTTCTGGAAATTTCCGCTAATGGGCTGAGAAAACAGGGTTCTCCTTCTAAACCAGAGGAACCAAGACATAACATGCTTTATTTACCAAGGGGAGGAAAGGCAGCCAAGAAAATGGGTGAGCAGAGAGGAATCCCTGGGGCGTTATCTGGGAGAGGGGTGGAAGAGAAACCTAACGGGATAAAAGTGGCACGTGGCCAGGAAAAGTCCAAGACAGGGTCTTCCACGAGGAGCCACGTCAACCCCAGGGAAAGGCACGCTCTGAGCAAAAACTCAAGTGCTTACAGTCACCAGGCGGCCAGGAGGTCCGGACCGCTGGCCCTTCCCTGTCCCTGGGCTCGCCCTGCCCATCTTCCTGATGGGCATCCTAAGTATGAAGACGACAGGGTCCCCCCACCTTACCTACACAGGAGTGCCGGTTGCCATGGAGATGGAAGCCGGGTCTACAGGAACACCGGTAGCTGCCTATGCTGTTTTTGCATCTCTGCTGACAGGGGGTCCCGAGGCATTCATCAGTGTCTGCAAGGCACCAGGGCAAGGCTGCAGCTCATTTCCCCATGGAGTGTCAGAACCGTGTGCTCCCCTCTTCTCTCCCGTTGCCATCCCCTCCCCCACCCAGGGCCGTGGGAGACCCTCCTGACCCCTCTCTTTCTCACCACCCACATTCAGCCTATCAACGAAGTCCTCTCTGGGCCAGCCCTCTCTCTCTCCATCCTCACTGCCCTACCCCAGCCTGGGCCACCTTTGCTCTGGTCTGGAGAAGAGCAACGGCCTGATACATCTCCCCGTGCTCCTCCCAAGCCTTGCGCTACAGTGTCCCGGATATTCTGACCAAACATCCGGGCCACTCTCTCCTCCCACAGGCACCGATGCCGCACCACAGCTCATAAGCCCTGGAGGGCCTTTCCCACCTCCTTCCCTGTCCCTCACCTTTGTTCTGCCATCTTCCAAATGCACCTTCCTTGTGGGCCTCCCTCTTTGCCCATGGTCTTTCGTCTGCCTGGGATCCCTGTCCATCTCCTACTCCATGAGTAGGAAAACTCCTACTCATACCTCAAAACTCAGCTTCTATAGTACCTCCTGTGTCAAAGCTTCCCCATGCCATTGTTTGAAATTGTGAAAAACTGGAAATAATGTATATGTCCACCAATAAGAGAAGAGTTAGTCCACTGTGGGATAGGTGCCCCGCAGAGCCCCAGGTAGCAGTTAAAAAAAGCAAGGCCGGTCCATTTACCCTGATGTGGCGAGATCTTCAAGACAGATTGCTGAGAGGAACAAGCAAGCAGAGGCTCAAATCCCAGCTCTAACATGATCTTGGGCAAATTACTTAATTTCTTTAAGCCTCAGTGTTCCTATCAGGAAAATGGAAATAAACAGTACCAGCCTCACAGGGTCATTACGAGAAAGAAATGAGAAAATGCACGTAAAGCGCTTAGCATGATGCTGGAACCCAGCTCTGCACCTGTTAGCTGCTCATCCTATCACTGTGAGTGTGTGTATGTGTGTGTACACGTCGTGGGGAAAGGCAGGGAGGACATGCATCAGAGCAATGACCAGGTACGAGGGTGAGCTGTGTTCCCCCAGATGCACATGTTCAAATCCTAACCCCCCTCATGTGACGGGATTTGGAGGTGAGGCCTTCGGGCAGTGATTGGGCTTCGATGAGGTCTTGAAGGGGGCTCCCTCATGATGGGAGTAGTGCCCTTATAAGAACAGCCCTCAGAGCTTGCTCTCTCTCCCTGTGGGCACACAGCATGGAGACTGTCTGCAAGCCAGGAAGGGCCGTCACCCGAAAGTGAACGGGCTGGCACCATGACCTCGGGCTTCCCAGCCTCCAGAACCGTGAGAATAAATTCTGTTGTGTAAATGGTCCAGTCCGTGGGATTTTGTTATAGCACCCCAAGCAGACTAAGACATCAGGGTTATTCCCGTGGGAGAGCAGAGCGCAGGAGTAGCAGAGAAGGTCTGGAGGTAGCCATTTTTAAAACTTATTTTACAATTTATGACGATTTCAAATAATAGAAAATAATACCACACTTTCAGGGGGGATCTTTCGCCTTATCTGCCTTGCTTCCTTCTGGAAGTAAAAGGCTCCATCTTGGGCGCCTGGGTGGCTCAGTTGGTTAAGCGACTGCCTTCGGCTCAGGTCATGATCCTGGAGTCCCGGGATCGAGTCCCGCCTCGGGCTCCCTGCTCAGTGGGGAGCCTGCTTCTCCCTCTGACCCTCCCCGCTCTCATGCTCTCTCTCTCTCTCATTCTCACTCTCTCAAAATAAATAAAAAAAATTTAAAAAAAAAAAAAAAAGGCTCCACCTTCAAGGAAGGGGTAATTATGTTACAAGAGCTCCCTCATCCTGCTCACTCAGGAGCAGAATCGTCTCCCTGGGGCTCCCTCAGCACTTACCCCTCACCCCAAGCTCCTCCTGCCCCTCCCCACCAGATGGGGCAGCCAGGCCGCCGGCGGGGCAGGTGGAGCTAATGAAGGCAGTGGGTGAAGGAGCTCTCCCACGGCCCGCCCTCATCTCAGCGGCCCCCTCCGTCCTGCCCCTGGCCCTCCTGCAGGCCTCTCCAGCCCTTCCCTCCACCCTGCAGAGCCAGCTCAGAGCAGGGGCCCTAGAGATGGACATGCCAGGAGTCAAGCTGACCCCCGCGCTTCCTGCCGGAATGGCCTTGGGTGACCCTCAGTTTCCCCATCAGTAAAGCACGGAATGATAACAGGATCTGCCTCAGGGGACTGGGAAATGCAGTAATGCACGGAGCGCACACACCTTGGGCTGGGCGGGGCCGCATGCCTTCGACTCGGAGCCCAACCGCCCAACCGCCGGGGCTAGGGCATCATTCATTACCTGTCCCCGGGCCACTCACCTTGGCAGCTGTGGCGGTCGGCAGCCAGCTGCATGCCCGGCCCACACTCACACACAAACCCGCCTTCCGTGTTCACGCACTGGCCCTCGCAGGAGGTGCTTAGGCATTCATCGATGTCTGCGAAGAGAGAAAATATCCTTGCACAGACCACTCTGCACGTTGTCTGGGTACAGGGGAAGAAAAGCGACCCCACGAGGACGCCGTCCCCAAGCAAAGCCTGCCTTCAGCAGGGGGGAAACCACCACCATCCCCCAACACACCCGAGGAAGAAAGACCGGGCACCACCAGGAAAGTCATCAGCCAGGAGGGAACCACCAGAGAGCAGAGGCCAAGGGGCCAGGCTCCTTCTTTGTGACCCACGCAGACCAGACGACAGAGAGGACAGCTGAGACAGAACCATTTCCAATGGCCCCACCACAGGGCAACCCTAGGAGGGCAGAGGACACCGAGCAGGAAGGCTGATTCAATTCCATTAAGTGCTTATTGAGCACCACCTGTATGCAGCAGATCTGGAGGACTGCTGAGGACACCAGTGTGACCAAGACATGGCATAGACCCTCTAGCTGGTTACGGTCTGATGACATTAAGAGCCGCGCCACATGCCCATGAGGCCGGGGAACGCCTGGAGGACAGACGGGCAGAGGACCAGGAGGCACTGGGAGGAGAGACAGCCTGAGGAGCTTCCTCCCACCGCCAGGCTGGCCAGAGCTGAGGTTCCTGCTGGGCCAGTGGGAGGCTGAAGCAATGGGTTGAGGCCCGGCCGTGGAGTGCCGAGGAGGCCCTGAGCCTTCTGCCCAGGGTGGGGTGACTAGATCCAAGTAGTCCTTTGGGGAAGTTCAGGCGTGTGGGGTGAGGGGCGCCACCGAACAGAACTCCCCACCCTGGTTTCATGGCCTCCCTTCTCCAAGAACCACGGAGGCTCTCGAGGACCTACAAGATCTGTGTCTCCCACCCCCTGACCCCATGCCTGCCGGGGACCTCCATTCTCCCCACTTGCTCTCCCCACAGCTGGCCCCTCAGGACCACACCCACCGCCTCTAGGAAGCCCACCCTGACTAACCCATCCCACTGGGATGCCTCATGGTGGTGCCCCCCCCCCGCCCCCGCCTGGGGCTAGCTTTGACATTGTTCTCTGGCTTTCCCGAGTTCTGGTTTGCCTCAGCAACAAGAAGTGTGTGCAGAAAGTGCACCCCAGGAAACATTCAGGGAGGATGAATTGCTTCAGCCTTCCTGAAGAGGATGTTGCAATAAGCCCCGAGCACCAAAACTCCTCAGTGAGACCCTTGACCCAATGGTTCTCCTTCTGGGAATAACGAGAGAGGCTGATGAGAAGCCTCTTTACTGCAGCATTTACTAGGAGTAGCGAAACCCTGCAGACAACCTACAGACACGGCCGCAAAAAATTATGCCGTAAGCACTAGTCCCCACCCACAATATAAAGTGAGAAGAAGAATAAAAACTTTGCATAAGGTATGAGCCCAATTTATAAAACACACAGATATGCACACCTAAAACACACACACACAGGTACACACACTCACAAACACGCACCCAGGGAAGAGTGCAGAAAAAACAATTTCATGTTAGTAACAAATATCTCTGGGTAGGGACTTTGGGGACATGTTAGTTTTCATCTTCTACCCTTCTTTTACTTCCCAAAAGTTCCATAATAAGTTATTTTTTACTTTCATATGTGCAGAAGAAACATTATTTTT
Source organism: Callorhinus ursinus (assembly GCF_003265705.2). Lineage (NCBI taxonomy): Eukaryota > Metazoa > Chordata > Mammalia > Carnivora > Otariidae > Callorhinus > Callorhinus ursinus. The sequence goes on along the minus strand of NW_027397113.1, from coordinate 9,015,984 downwards.
ATCAAGTCAAAACTCAAACAAAAGAAAACAAAACAAGGGTGGGGGCTTCCTTTCACCTCTCTGGAAAGATACGCAAGAAACTGGTCCCAGTGGCTGCCTGTGAGGAAGGTAACAGACTTTGCCTGTAAGAACGTTTTAGAATCCCAAACAAATAGCACTTTTACAAAATAAGTACTGAGGTTGGCTTTCCTCGTCTTTCAAACATCACGATCCCAAGGGAGCCTTCCGCGGTCAACCAGCCTGCAGTGCTGGTTATCTGCCTCTCCGTGGGCCTGGCTCCCGGCACCTGGCCAGTTACGGCCCCATTACATGGGACCGTGGTTACCCTGACCTGTCTCCCCTCCTCCTGTTCAGAAGCAGGGACCAAGCCACCACACGTCACCCAATACAGCCCCTAGCTCAGGGCCTGGCCCATAAGAGGTGCTCATTATCAGAAGGGGCCCGTTTCTTGGGTTTGCCTGCCTCCCTGCCCACACTCCCAGCAGAGCTCGGCCTCGCTCGGCCTGGCCTGCATCTCTCCGGAGACTGTCCTGGCAGGACAGCCAGACGGACAGAGGAGGAGACAGAATTCCCGCCCGCCGCGCCCCCCACGGCGCCCAGGTCTCTCACCGGTACACCTGATGCCGACAGCCGTCTCTGTCATGGAGAAGCCCACAGGGCACACTCGGGCCACCTCCTGACAGCCGCCATGGTTACAGGTAAGGTCACAGCCGTACTCTCCACAGGGTCCGTGGGATTCTAAAACAGGCACCACACCCGTGAGCACACCGCACGCCGCAGTGCCCGCCACCCCCACCTCACCGGGGCTCCTCCTAAATTCTGCTGGGAAGGTGGCCCTGGAGGCTTAAATCCAGCTCTGCCACTTACTAGCCAGGTAACCCTGGGCAAGCCACTAACTTCTGTGCCTCAGTTTCCTCATCTGTAAAATGGGGATGAGAAGGCCTACCTAAGTGGGTTGCTGGAAGATGATATTCTAAGCAAGACAAAAGCCCAGAGCCTGGCACATAGTCGCAGTGCCAAAAGAATTCTTCCCATCAGCCATGGCCCAGCCCCGGTTTACCTGGGCAGGTGGCTCCTTGCTCTCCATCCTGGCAGGAGCAGATGTTGGGAGCAATGCAGATGCCACTCCCACAGCCAAAGGAGCAGAGGGCTGAGAGGAGAAATGCAGGTAAGGGAGTGGGAGCCCTACTCAGGCCAGCCCAGGGAGCCAGGGCCCTGCTGGGGAGGGTGTCTGGGGCACGGGGACAGGCACTTACGCAGGGTGCAGTGCCCGCTGCCCATGGAGGGGGCCCAGCCAGGGCAGCAGCCACTCCCGAAGCCCGAGAGGCAGACGTGGGGGCCCAGCCGGCGTCTAGGAGAGAGGAGAGAGCACTTGCCACATTGCTGTTCTGGGTGAGGGATTGGTCTGCCGTGCAGTGAAAGCCTCCCAGCCAGTCAGTCAGTCAGTCAACAAACAGTTCTTGAAACCCACCAGAGAGGCAGTGTGAAGTTCCCAAAGAAAAATGACCCAGTCTCTCCTGGAGGCAGGACAAAGACAAAGGTGTGAGAGAACAGACAGCAGCCTCCTACAGAGACCTGCGGCGTGAACACGGAGCAGAGTGGCTGGGGGCAGGGGTGCTCAGAGGGGCCTCGGCACTGAGGGGGAAAGATAGCAATGGATGAAGAGCCCCAGGCATGGCTGCCACGGGGCCTTTGCACTTGCAGTTCCCTCTATCAGGAAGGTTCTTCCTCAGAAATGTACCCAGCTCACTCCCTCCTTTACCGAGGTCTCGTCTCTGCTTATGTGCCTTCGCAGAGAGATCCCTCTTACCCACCCTTATCTTGCTTTATTGTTCTTCTTAACACTTACTTCCTGGGACCTTAAATTACTTATCAATTTGTTGTTTCGTTCATTGTCTGTCTCCCCTCTCATTCTCTGAGGAGCAGGGCTTCGTCTTTTTTGTTCCCCTCAGTGTCCAGAGCAATGCCTGGCACAGAGTAGGTGCTCACTAAATGGCTATTGAGGGAAAGGTTGAGAAAGGAAGCCAGCAGAAGAGACAAAGGAGGAGGGCAGCCCCAGGGGAGCCAGAGATGTCATTCCCCAGATGACATCTCTGCGGTCGGCGTGCGGGTGCCAGTAAAGGGGAGCCGGAGTGCCCGACACTGCATGAGGCATGGCAGAACAGCCATGAACAGGCCACTTTCCCCACCCTCAAAGGGACGCTGGGCAAAGATCCAGGTGATAACAAAACAGTGTGACCAGTGCCCCACGATGGGACAGGCTTTGGAGTCCCAAGGAGGGTCAGGGGAGGTTTCCTGGAAGGCCAGGATCTGGGCTCAGACAGGCAAGAGAAGGGGCAAGCTGTGGGAGTGGAGAAGGGGAGGGAGCAGCAGGTGCACGGACCGGACGGGGTCGGAGGCGGTGATTGGAACTGGTCCTTTGATGGGCTGGGCAGAGTGATGGAGCCCAGCCTGCTCTTAACTGGGAATCCTGGCACCACAGGAGAGGGACAAGAAAACCCGGCCCAACTGTGCGCTCCCCCTGCTGGGAATGTTCTGCCCGTCGGGCAGTGTACGGAGCACCCCCCAGGTGCCAGGGGCGGCAGCAGGCACTGGGGGACAAGGATGGCGAAGGCAGACTCACTCCACTCGGAGAAGAGCTGTCAAATGTGACAAGTACTCTGGGAAGGAGAACTGCGGGCACGTGGCAGCACAGAAACATCTGCAGCAAACTGTGCCTGGAGCCTCAAAGAGACGTTTCCTTCTCTGAAGTCATCACAGAAGAAGCAAGGAAGCGGGGCCCTGGGGGGTGGGAGGTGCCGGCAGCCGCGCTGTGTCCCCGCCGCCCCGGCTAGAGCCATTATGGCGGCAGCCTGGGAAAGCGGAGCCCGCAGCTCCTTCCCCTCAGACGGGGTTCCGGAAGGGACTGGCGTGCCCCCAGAGCGGCGGACGGAAGGATGCCCCGGAGGCTGGTGGAGCCGCACCCTCGGGTGGGCGGGGGCCGAGCGCCCCAAGGAGCCTCCTCGGGCGGGCGCTGACGGGGAGACAGGTGGCTGGAAGGCTCCGAAGCGCCGCGGAGCCGGGCCCATCTGGGCAGGAACTGGCGGTGGCTGCAGAACACACGTGCGAGCTGCGAGCCCGGCGGGGCCGCCCCCCTGCGCGCCCCCCGAGGCGGTGGCCGCGGGCCAGGCCGCGCGCTGACACCGTGTTCCCTCGCTCGGAGCATCACGCACACACGCGCTCGCGGCCCGCGGCGGCCCGGCCTCCGCCGGGAGGAGACTCGAGGGGAGGGTGGCATCCATCGGGAGAGAGCAAAGGGGCAAACACCCCACCCCCGCCCGCGCGCACACACAGGCGGAAAGCGAAACGTAACCCAGGGAGAGCCCGGCCGTTCCAAGGTCCACGGCGTGCGTGCAGCCTGGACGCAGGGGAAGCCCCCAGCCCCGGAGCTGCCGCGCCGCTCGGGGAGGCCCGTTCGCCAGCGACGGCCAGCCGCTCCGGAGACCTGGCACGTCCCGGGCTGCCCTCGCCAGGGGTCCACGCCCCAGGGCAGACTCAGAGGGGCTCACGCAGCGCCTGGATCTCCAGCCCCCGCCCCCCCGGCCCCGGTCCTTGCCAGGACAGCTCCCGCCCAGAGCACAGGCTGCCGTCTCTTTGTCCGGACCCCCTGGGCTGCGCCCGCTTGCGGACAGCGCCCCGGAGGGGAGCCCCGACCGGCGGCTGCCGGCGGCTCCCGGGAGCCCCTCTGCCCCACGCCGAGTGCGCCCCCGCGACGGGACAGGGGAGGGGCGCGAGGCGCTTACCTCTCGGCCGCGAAATGCCCGGGCTGCTTCCTCCCGGTGTAGCCGCGGGCCGGGGCCCCCGGCAGGAGGAGCGCGACGCAGGCGGCCCGGAGGAGCAGTCCGGCCCACATGACCGGCGGCGGCGGGTCCCCCCGGCTCGGCTGGGCTCCGGCGCGGCGCGCGGGGGAGGGGGCTGCCGGCCCTCGCCCCTCCTCCTGGCGCCGCGGGGAGCGAACCAGCGAGCCCCGAGCTGGCACGCGGAGCCGAGCAGGGGGGCTGGGGACTCCGAGAGGAGGGGCCGGGGGCCGCGAGGACACGCGGCGGACGGCTTGAGGGGGTCTCTGGCACCTCGGAGCGAAACACACAAAAGGTAGCGCCGCCCGCCGGCCGGTGGCCTCTTGGGGAGGCGCGGAGCCCGGGGCGGGGGCAAAGATCAGGGACCCCTGGGGGCGGGGTTTCAGCTTCGGCCCACGCCCCCTGCCCGGGTTTGGGAGTCGGCTTCCTGCGAAGGGCTATGGGCGTCAGACTGAGGCCGGGGGAGGAAGGAGACTCCCGGAGCAAGGCTGGTGCCGGAGGCTGTGAGCCCGGGGAACTGCTGGTCTCGGTGGAGCCGGAGTTGCCAGTGTTGTCCCAAGAAGGTACGCTGGGTCACTTCGTTGCCGGGCAGTTCTAGGCTGGCTCCCCGCCTGCCAGCAGCAGGTCTGCACACTAGTCCTGGGTGTGCGGGTCAGTGGATCCACCCCTGGCCAGGGGGCACTAGCGGGTCTAGAACCTAGAGGCTCCTCTTTGCTCCCTTCTGTGGCTGCCCCAGGTCACAATCAGAGACTGGGAGGCGGGGAAGTGGTGAGCAGGTGGAGGAAAATCGGGATCATCCAGTGGGGAGGAAGCGGGAAGGATGACCCTATGCCTTGTGTAGGAATCCTCCCTAGGCACCCAGATCCTTGCTTAAACACTTCCAAGGATAAGGAACTCACTACCTGTCAAAAGGCAGCCCAAGCCAGTTTTGAATAACTACATTTGTCAGGAAGTGCTTTGATTTCTCAGCTAAATAACCCCAGTTCCTTTGGTTCTGCCTCTGCAGCTGCCCTCCCACTGGCTACCTTAAGCTGTCACTGAGCTCCTTAACACTGGTGACCACAAATGACCATGGGGTGCCAACAATGGTCTGGACTCTAGTTTCCTTCCTTCCAGATACCATACTTTTATTAACACAGCCTAACAGGACTTGGTTTTTCTGGCAAACGCGTGATGCTGGTGGTTCATAACAGTCTCCACTGGAGGTGTTTCTGGCTGTTACCCTCTTATGTTGCTACTGTTGTTTCCTAAACACAGTAAGGCAATCAGGTGGGGGTTCAGGTGGGGAACCACCTGAACCTGTGTGCTTGAGCTTTCCCAGATGTTCGGATTTAGGCCCATTATCTCACCTTGTTAGTCTTGGTCTATCTTCTAATTTAAGCAATACATCCTCAGCAAGCAGATCACCAAAATATTCTGTATCATGAGTGCAACTTTCATACATATGTCCATCCTGAGTCCTAAGGATGCTCAGGCTCCTACAGAATCTTTCTTTTATGCCTTAAACATCCAAAGGCTCACTTTCTCCCTGCGCTGCTCATGCTGAATTCCTGTTACTTAAGTGTTTCAAGGGGCACCTGGGTGGCTCAGTCGGTTGGGCGTCTGCCTTCAGCTCGGGTCATGATCCCGGGGTCCTGGGATGGAGCACCGCATCGGGATCCCTGCTCAGTGGAGCGTCTGCTTCTCTCTCTCCCTCTGCCTGCCACTCTGCCTTCTTGGGCTCTATCTGTCAAATAAATATTAAAAAAAAAAAAAAAGTGTTTCGGTCTTTGGGCACCTGGGTGGCTCAGTGGGTTAAGCCTTTGCCTTCGGCTCAGGTCATGATCCCAGGGTCCTGGGATTGAGGCCCCGCATCGGGCTCCCAGCTCAGCGGGGAGCCTGCTTCTCCCTCTCCTCCCCTGCTTGTGTGCTCTCTCTCTGTCAAATGAATAAATAAAATCTTTATCCAAAAAAAAAGTGTTTCGATGTCCACATTGTTGAGAATCTAGCCCTGATTTATTCAAGAATAGGGATAAACACAAAGCCCTTCCTTCACTTGAGCCCACAAAACCTACCATACCACTGCCCTTTCTCTTTGCTACCTCGGCCACCACTCAATGTCAAACAGGTGCTCCTTCCTGATACTAGAAGCCACCCACAAATGCTCAACACAATTACGATGGACAAAAATTCCCTTTTACACACCTGTCCCTCCTCATGGCAGTCCTCTCCCACACTCCAGCACACCCCGGCTACCTCCTCCCTGAACTCTACTACTCTTTTTGCCCCCCCCCCCCCCCCCACAACCTCATCCCCGCCTCAGGCTCACTGGGAACTACGGCGGGCATAGTTGAGATGCAACTTTGTCCTTGAAGAAAATCCTCATTCTTCCCTCAAGACAAGCTCAGGATATTTAAGACTTAGCAAATCCCCACTAGTGAATTTCAAAAGAAACACCTCTCTAAATAGCCCCTGGCATTTCCTTCCTTCCCCTGATGGTTCCTTTTGACTTTATGGCATTCACCTTGCTCCTCTTAAAATGTTTGCTTCTTTCGCTTGGTGTTTGCTCCTTTTTGTCTTTTGGTTTGTTAGACCTTGAGGCTTCTCAAAGTCTGAGCTCTGAGAGACTCTAGCTTAGTATTGTTCATCTTCAAGGACTGGTTTAGGCATATCCCCTCGTTACAGCTCCTCCGTGTTTCCTCCCCACTTCTGTGGCCTGTGGCTTCTCTGTAACAAAAGGGACCCTCCACTGAGGGTGGAGGATCCAAGTTGTTGTTGGCTGCAGGAAGGCAGCCTCTGGCTTGTGACCCTTCCAAATGGTCATGTGATGAGTCAGTGTTTCTATTATTCTCCCAAAGGTCCATTCGTGCAGAGGCCTGGAGTGAGTGGCTCATCAGCGCCTACATGGAAAGGAGCCATTCCAGCTGGCTGCAGCAAAGCTCCAAGGGCAACCTTTCACCCCTGGAGAGGTGATTAATGGTTTTTAAAAGGGGATGTGGGAGTGTGGCAGGAGAATGTCAGTTTCCAAAGAATTGCTGGAATTCAATCCTGAGTGAATATACCCAAGAGTATAGAAAACAAACAAACAAAAAAACTCCAAGAACTCCACGGCTCCCAAAGTCAAGACTGAAGCCACTGGTAAGTAAGAACCTTCTACTCCATGTAGCAGGTCTCCATGGTGCAGGTCAGACCATGAAAAAGCACCAGAATATTCACCCCACCACCTTCTCTTTCTGATCGTAGCACCTTACAGGCAATCCTCCATCCAGGATTAACATTTTAAAATGATCCCCATCTGGAGACCGTTGCTTGCCTGCCCCATTAAAGCTGGCCTCTGGCATGGGGGCAGGCCTTTTCAATTCAAACCATGACTTGAAGAATTCAAATCACAGTGTTGAGTTTCAAGTTCAAACTGTGGTTTTTGAGAGATGCTGATGATTTTTTTCCCTTTAAGACCCTTATCCCCCACCCTCAGAAATCCCAGCAGAAGAAGGGGAAAAGAACAGTAATGAAACACAAGGAATGCCTCCAAGGAAGGAAACTGACTCCAGAAGACCCCCAAAGTAGAGATGCTTCCTTGCTCTTTCTCTTTTAAGCTAGAATCTCTCAAAACCACAGTTTGAACTTGAAACCACAATTTTCCTGACACTGTATCAAAGGCTGGTCTTAAAGGAGCCTGCCAATATGCCTAGGACCAACCCTACTCCCCACTGTTGGGACAGAGCAGCCTTTATTCCCACTGGATCACTGGTGGAAATGTGGGCCCAGGCATTCTGACCCACTGAGCTGAAAGAAGACAGGCTCGGTTTGCTGGACAGAAGGGTGAACCCCAAATGTGTCCCTACTCCTGAATTTTCAAACCAAAGGCGCCAAAGGTTTACTTGATTAAACCAGAGGAAATAAAATCAGCCTCCAAAGGGCATGTGGCAACAGGAAGCTGGAGGTGCATGAGGAGCCACTCACCCCAGCCAAGGAGCAGCGCCCCGGGGGCTAGCTGGCCGGGCGTTGTGCACACATCTAAAATGACATCAGGAAAGGCAACCCGAGCAACGCCCAGGCTCGGCAGGTTACTAACTGAGACAACTGGGAATCACATGGTGGCTACAGAGTCAAGAGCACCTAAAGACCACTGAACTTTGAAAACCTGACATCCGTTATCCTTGGGACCCCACCAAAAATGACTGCGTGGCAAAGGAGAGACACAGAGCTCGTTTCACTGCTCGAAAGGAGCTGTGGCAGCAGCCGCTGCCCTAAGGAGGGAGACAACTGTGCCTGGATTGGGCGTCGTGTGACTGGGATGCTGGGAAGCTGGGGAGCAGGAAGGAAAGCGGAGGCAAATGGATCTTTCTTCTTAGATTCTACTTTATTTGGTAAAACTCAGAAACTAACAACCAATTCACGGCCCCCAACCTCCTTCCCTCTGAAGGAGGCAGCTCCCCAGAGACAAAAAGGCTATGGCGGCTTGGGTATCACCCACCATCTCCAGGTTTCAGACTCGGGCAGCTCATGGCCTGGTGGTCAGGCCTCCAGACCCAAAGCTCTCAGGCAACAGAGAAAGCAAAAGGAAGCTCTCACTTCAGAGACAATGAACCCATCCCGCCCCTCTTCCCCCCTACCCACAGCATCCCCGCACCCCCAACCTAAATAAAAAGATAGCAGAGGACAACGCATGAGTGTGAGAGACGCACGCACGCACGCACACGCACACACACACACACACACACAGCACACAGCACACACACAGAGCTTCCTTTCAGCCCAAGAGCTGCAAAATCCCTCCCTGGAGGGAGGACAACTGGCAACACCAATCAAGGCTTGGTGTCCAAAGTGATGGTTGGAATCCTCTGGGACTGGTAAAAATCCAGGGAGAAAATATTCCACCTTCACCCCATTCCCAGGTCTCCAGTGAACTGGTTTTAGTTCAAAGAAATCCCCATTTCCACACAGATAGACTGTGGCTTCTGGGACAGCTAGCTTAGGGAAAGGCTTCCCACAGCCGAGAAGACAATGGTGGGGGAGGGGAGCAGGGCAGGAGAGCAAAGCCTTCGGGGAGGGCCTGGGAAAGGGGCTACCAGCCCTGGGCTAATGGATCCGCGTCAGCTCCTCCACAACCTTGATCAGGTCGTCTGCTGTGGCCTCTCGCTTCATCCCGCTGCCATCATCATACTGCAAGGAAGAAAGGGGAGGGCTGTGAGGGCCACAAGGGCACTCTCCCGGGGAAAGGGGGACAGTCACAGCAAGAGGGCACCTGGCCCCACTACTGCCATGGCAAGGAGGAAGGTCTCATCAGAAACTCACACCCCTTTCCTGAAAGCTACAAGTCAGCAAGGTCTACTGATGGCAAAGCTGGTTCGGAGGCCACCATCTGGCATATATTTCTGCCCCTTCCAGGATGTTCCCCAGAGGCACCATCTCCAGGGAGCAACACCCCAAAACTCCACACTGTGGAAACTTCTCTGCCCTGGAGGATCCTGACCTGATCCCTGTGCCTCCCGTCTATGGGTTGCCAGAGATCCCGCACGTGCCCGAACATGCCCTCGCTGCTGCAGCAAAGTCACACGGGGGGCGGGGGGGAGTTCCTAGTACTGTGCCATGCCCCTCAGCTACATCCCACGGGGGAAGGGCCATCTGCACTTGGGGATCGAGGCGGTGGCACCCGGCACTCCGACGCTCTCCAGCACGCCCGGCCCTGCCACGGACTTGGGTCACAGGCCCAGGACCAAACATCGCACAGCTCACCTGTAGGTTTGCCACAACCTCCTGCATCTTGGGCCGGCTGATGTCCAGGAAACTCTCGATCAAGTCTCCATCGATGAAGCCCGTGGCTGGTTCTGTCTTTCGCTCAGTATGAAAAGATCTCCAGGTGGACAAGTGAGTTAAGGAATGTGCGGTATCTGCAAACAGCCTTACTCTCGGTCACCCCCACCTCTGCACAGACCACAGTCTAAAGCAATCATCAGGGGCGCCTGGGTGGCTCAGTCGGTTAAGCATCTGCCTTTGGCTCAGGTCATGATCCCAGGGTCCTGGGATCCAGCCCCACATCGGGCTCCCTGCTCCGCGGGAAGCCTGCTTCTCCCTCTCCCACTCCCCCTGCCTGTGTTCCCTTGCTGTGTCTCTGTCAAATACATCAAATCTTTAAAAAAAATAAATAAAACAGTCATCAGGATGAGAACAGGAAACAACATTTTCAACTAAAAATCACACTGCTTTTTGGACAGCTTTGGAACTGAAAGACATTAGGTAGAATTATTACCCAATCTAGTGATTTTCAATTGAGGTGATCTTCAAGACAATGTTTTTAAAACTACAGATCAAACCCTCCTTAGTGTACGGCCTAGATGTATATTGACATTTTCTACAAGTGCTCCAGGTAGTCAGATGTGCACGCCTAGGAAGAACCATGCCCCTGAGTCTAGCCTTGACCTTCACATGTGAATAAACTGAGACTTTGTGGGACCAAAGCCAACACATCAGCCCATTGCCTCTCTCCCAGGCGAGAGCAGGAGCCCTCCCATCTCCTGCTTGGGGAGGACGCTTTCCCACTCCTGCAACAAGCAAATGTCCAGCAATACTGGGATCCTGGGTGTCCCGGACCAGGGGGCTGATCCCTGGGCTTCTGGAGTTTCCGGCTTCTTCACTTTTCCCCTCTTCTTCCACTAGCCTTTCTCACAAGGGTTCTCAGACACTGCTGTACCCAACAAAATCTCCGAAAGTACGTTCCTAACGTGGTCATCTATACTTCCCGTTTGACATGTAAGGCCAGAAAGACCAGAGGCAGACATATTTCAAGAACATTTCCAAGATGAACCAGGTAAGCTAGGTGACGGTACATGGGGATTCACTATATGATTCTCTCTACCAGCGTGTGTTTGACTTTTTCCATGAGAAAAAGTATATTTAAAAAACAGGACAGGGCACCTTGGTGGCTCAGTGGTTAAGCGTCTGTCTTGGGCTCAGGTCATGATCCCGGGGTCCTGGGATCGAGTCCCGCAAAAGGCTCCCTGCTCGGCGGGAAGCCTGCTTCTCCCTCTCCCACTCCCCCTGCTTGTGTTCCCTCTCTTGCTGTGTCTCTGTCAAATAAATAAAATCTTTAAAAAAATTTTAAAAAACTTAAAAAAATTAAAAAAAATTAAAAACAGGACAAAAGCCTATTCCCCATAGGAAACTAGTCAAGACCTTTCCTAAACGGACCGTAGTTTCCAGAGGCAGCTTACGGTAACGCGGCGGTCTACCTGTGCTGGGACACGCCTCTGGGAAGGATATAAGGAGTGCTCAATCTTGCCCACACTCTTGATGACTTTATTGAGCCGATTCTGCATGTCCAGCAGGAGGTTGTACCAGCTCTCTGACAGCGAGGTCACCAGCCCTGAAGCAGCAAAGGGAGCCGGGAGCTGCAGACAGCTGCAGAGCACGGAGCCCACAGCGAGCCGCCTCTACCAAGGGCAGCCCGGGAAAGCGGCGCGAGGTGGGACGGGCTTGGGCCACCTCTGCCAGTCAACTCCGAGGCGGCGTCCAGCTGCTCTCCGCTGTCCCTCAGAATGCTGCTCTGAGGAAAGGGGCCTGTGTGGGAGGGCACCGTGCAGGGGCTAGCCTTACCGATCATGCCGTTGACTGTGCCAAAGAGCACCGAGCCCTGCGTGGGGGTGGACGTCTCGCCCAGATTCTGCATGACCAGGGAGCCGTGGCAAAAGACGTTGACGAACTCGCCCAGGTGGAAGAGACCGACCTCCTGGAGGTGTTGCCGCTCCTCGTCAGTGGTGGCAGCGCTGAAAGGCGGCGTGCGAAACTCACTCCCCGCACCTCCTGTCCCCACCACGGGGGCCCTGGCAAGGACCCCATGCAGCGGACACCCCATGCTCAGCCTCCCTGGTGAGCCCACAGGGGCAGAGGCGGTCTGAGAAGCTGACTGTTGCGGCCTCTTTCCCTCGTGAAAGAACTCTACCTCCGTGAGGAAGAGCACCTATGCCTGAGAGGGCACCCGACGTCCTCATCACCAGACCCGGGGGCCCCACCCCGCCCAAGCCGGCCACTCACCTATCCTTCTGACACACAAACAAGTTAAAGGCATTTTCAGCCCCCAGGAAATTGTCATCATCCAAGATTTCCACAGCACTCATCCAGTTAGGATTAAAGTCTCGAGCAATCTTAAAATAGATAAGGTACAACAATATAATCGGCAGTTACCCAGAAGCCAGGTCTGGGACTGGTCTCTGGCCGGAAGCCGAGAGCCTGCCCCGCAGAAGATGCAGCCCCGTGTTTCACAACCGCCACTCTACAGGGATCCTACCCCCAATTTCCGGCCAACACATCCCATTTGGTTGCAGTTGCCCAGAAATGGAGCCTACTCAGATTCAAGTTGGCGGGGAGGAGGAGGTCTCTGAAAATACCTCATCAATACAGAATGTATGCTCCAGGGAAAACCTTCGGGCCCCCCCGGGCTTGACTACCCCTCACCACCAAAGAAACACTTGCAGGGGCCACATCCTAAGTGAGAAGTCTGCCCCCGTCCCCCCAACTACCTCTTCAAAGTTCCCCTCCATGGGCTTGTAGGCAAGCAGCAGCACTGAGCGCATCAGGTCGCCCACCAGGATGAAGTCGCCCTTGGTCTTCAGGTAGAGGGCCATGATGTTGTTGTAGTGATTGCACTCGGTACGAAGCTCCTTTTCTGTTGTCCACTCATAAAGCCGCACCTGGGAAGGACATCTCATCTCTCTCAATCCCAGGGGCCAAATCCTCTCCGACTGACCACTGTGAGCCTCCTCCCTCCTCCATCTGCAGCTCCATTTCCCCAAGTGCAGCATGGGATGTGACACGGTTTGCCGTGGTACTTGCGTGAATATTTTTTTATTTTGGTATTACGTATTTACGAAGTATGAAAACAGAGCAAGCGCATCAAACCGGTAACACAGTTTCCCTTTACATAAAAAATGAGTCAGTGTAAAAAATACTAAATAAACAGTGACGCGATACTAAGGACACGACAAAAGATGGTCTTCTCGTGACTGAAGGACAACTGACCTACAGAAATATTTCCGAAAAAAGAAGATCCATCTGCAGTTTCCTGATCAGAAAGGAACAAGATCACCTCCAAATGAACCGTCTTTTCTGAACCCTTCACAAAATATACAGTCCCAGAACATTCTGACGTGAACCCAATGAGTAGAGCAAATGGGATGGAAATTCCAACAGAAACATTGTCAAATAGCTGAAGGACTCTTCAAGCACGAGAGTCTGTGGCCACCCCTCCACCAAAGGGTTTTTTCCCCCTTTCTGTCTTCTCCTCTGCAATGTTTCTTCAGTTGCGACCACACCTCCAAACCAATGAAGATGCTTTACAATCAGCAGACAGACAAACAGATACCGGTCAGAGGAAGACAGACTCAACCCCCTGGAGAAGCCTGCCCTGGCAGACCCTTCAGGATCCCAGTGGTCCCACCCATGGCTTCTGCACACACAGGAACTCCGTGCAGAATATATCAAGCCATGATTTCTCAGGATTGTGTAAAGAACCCAAACTCCAAAGGGGCGCCCTCCAAGAACTATGCATGACAATTACATTGGCTAACACACCTCCCATCAGCAGGGTCAAGGGTGCCCAGAGCCCCCCATCTTTGTTAAGCCCAGCCTAACAGTGGAGTGAAAATGGGGCCAAATGTTCCATGTGCTATTGGCTACACACACTACCCCTCCACTCCACACTCTCCGCCTCCCTGTCTGCTGTGGAAACAGTCAAGGCCAAGGTAAGACACTACCAAAAACCCAAGATGCCCACTCTTAACCCAATAGGCTCTACACCTCTGCTGCCTAATATGGCAGCCACTAGCCACATGTAGCTACAAAGCACCTGAAAGGTGGAGTGCCTGGGTGGCTCAGTTGGTTGAGCATCCATCCAACTCTTGACTTCCACTCAGGTCTTCATCTCAGGTGGTGGGATGGAGTCCTGTGTGGGGCTCTGTGCTCAGCAAGGAGTCTGCTTGAGATTCTCTCTCCCCCAGCTCACATGCACACTCTCTCTCAAATATATAAATCTTAAAAAATAAATAAATAAAAGGGGGCGGCTTGCTGGCAGAGTCAGTCGAGCATCCAACACTTGGTTTTGGCTCAGGTCCTGATCTCAGGGTCATGGGATTGAGCCCTGTTATCGGGCCCCGCACTTGCCGCAGACAGTGCTTGGGATTCTCTCTCCCTCTGCCCTTTCCTGCTCGTGTTTTCTCTCTCTCTCGAAAATAAATAAATCTTTAAAAAAAAACAAGAAAGCAGGGGCGCCTGGGTGGCTCAGTCATTAGGCGTCTGCCTTCGGCTCAGGTCATGATCCCAGGGTCCTGGGATCGAGCCCTACATCGGGCTCCCTGCTCAGTGGGAAGCCTGCTTCTCCGTCTCCCACTCCCCCCTGCTTGTGTTCCCTCTCTCGCTGTGTCTCTCTCTGTCAAATAAATAAATAAAATCTTTAAAAAATAAAAATAAAATAAAAAAACAAGAAAGCAAGAAACACACCTGAAATGTGGCTAGCCCAAATTGAGACGTGCTTTGAGTGTAAAACATAAATCAGATTCTGAAGTCTTTGTGTGAAATCTATCCACAAAACACCTCCTAATAATTTTTGTATTGATTACTTGTTGAAATTATAGTTTAGCTCTATTGGGTTAAATAAAACATATTCCTAAAATCAATCTCATCTGCTTTTCACTTTTATTCACGTGGCGACCAGAAAGTCTAAAATCCCACCTGTGAGCTCCTATGATGCTCCCATTAGACAGCAATGGCCTAGACACCTCCTACCCAACCTCACACCCGACCCACCCAACTTCTGTGCACTGCTCTGCCCCCGCTGGAGCACGGTCCCCGGGCCATCCCCTTTCTCTAACTCAAGCACGGCTCTTTCACAAGGACCCCAGGCCCTCTCGGCTTCTCCCTGCCACTGTCCCCGGACAGCTGGGACTAGAGGAAAGACAGCCCTCCATGCACTTCCTGCCGGCCCTTCCTCACTTCCATCTTTCGTCCTCCCTAAGGTGCCAGTCCCGAAGCTCAGCCCACCAGACTCCGCCCGCACCGCCAGCCCCGGAGCAGCCGTGCACACCTTCGCCCCACCATTCTCCCCCACACAACCTTCCCGTCATTCCTGGTGACTTCTGCATTCACAGAGAAGCCCCAACACCGACCTCTTTCCTTTCTTGACCCCCTTTTCTCTGCATTATCTTGTCCATCCGGCAGTCACCCCTCAGGGCCTGTCACTAAAAATAAAATAACTCCAGGATCGGGGCGCCTGGGTGGCTTGGTCATTAAGCGTCTGCTTTCGGCTCGGGTCGTGATCCCGGGGTCCTGGGATCAGGCCCCGCATCGGGCTCCCTGCTCCGCAGGAAGCCTGCTTCTCCCTCTCCCACTCCCCCTGCTTGTGTTCCCTCTCTCCCTGTGTCTCTCTCTGCCAAATAAATAAATAAAATCTTTAAAAAAAACCCCTCCAGACCCTTGTGTCCTCAGTTTCACCGTTTCTCAGATGCCCCAAGTCCGTCACCATAAACCTGCAGATTCTCAACCCCACTGCCCTGTCGTGATCCTGCTCACCAGACAAAACCAGACTCTGGCATGAGTCTAGTCTTCAACAACAGCTGAGGAGAAGCAATGGATCGCTTGAACTTTGAGACCACTCGTGCCAGTTAGCTCCTCAGGCTCGCCAGTAACTGGATACTTTCCTGGTCCCTTACGCTCCAGGTCCTGAAACAAGGAGCCATACCTTCTCAAACCTCTGCTGCTACCTCCACCTCCACCCTTGCCCTCGGCTCCTTCACAGAGGACGGACGCAACCAAGAGAGGACCTCCCGTGCTTCCACCATCTGAGGCCAGCATGGAGGACTGGGTCCCACCTCCCATCAGTCTATTCAAAACCACAGCTCCTCTCCCATGGCCCATTCTGATCAGCACGGAAACACGCAGCCGCATTCCCATGCTTGAACAGCTAACAACTCTCTTGTCTGCCACCGCCCCCCCGGCAGTCACCCCATGACTCTCTTCGCCTTCACTGCAAAACCCCCCAAAAATGTTTTCTAATGCCAGTGGCCCTCTCGTCCCAGTCCTGATCAAACCCTCTTCTATCAACTTTCCACCCCACCACGCAAGCAAAGGAGCTCTGGTCAAGGGCAGCACCACCTTCCCCATTGGTAAAACCAGCAGCCAACTCTCGATCCTTACGTTACCTGACTTCAGGCAGCACTTGCCATTTACCAATGCCCTCCTACCTGAAGTGCTTTCTTCCCATAGCTTCCAGAAGTCTTCTCTCCTGGTTCCTCTCCTACTTTACTTGTCACCCCTTCTCCGTTTGGAGCGATCTTCCTCATCACTCCACCTTTTAAAAGCTGGAGGGCCCCAGGGCTCAGCCTTCCCATCTCTCCTCTACCTGCTCTCAGCGCCCGGGGGAGCTCAGGCCGCCCCACCCAGACTGCTGGCATGTTACACGCCGTGCCACTACCGCTGCCCCACCAATCCCCAGCGACCACCCTGACATCTTCAGCCACCCTGATGACTGAAATGACTGACACATGTCCAAAATCAGGCCTCTGGTTTCCCCACCGGGACCTACTAAGAACGCTGTATTTGGTCTCCGCCCCCAGTTCCTAACCCAGAGCTCCGAAAACACTTGTAACTTTCTAAGTGTGAGCAGCGTTTTCCACTGAGCCCCTCAATCCCCTGGAATTCCCTGGGTGATAGGAGTCCTTTGTTCTGATGAGGTAGCTCTTGGTGGTTCCTGGATAGCTCAGGATGTGGGCTGGTCACCACGATTAGAAGCCTGGACCTGTCGGCCCTCCTCCCCCATCCTCCAGGGAAGGGAGAGGCCAGAGATTCAGCTAATGATCGATCAGGCCTGTGTGATGGAGCCTCCATAAAAATCCCTCAAGGGTGGGTTTAGAGAGCTCTCAGGTTGGTGAAGACACCCACACGCCGGGAGGATGGCATACCTCCACTCCACAGGGACGGAAGCTCCTGCACTCAGGACCCTGTGGACCTCACTCGATGTTCATCTGGCTATTCATCTGTACCCTTTATGATAAGCCAGTAAATGTAAGTTAACATTTCCTTGAGTTCTGTGAGTTGTTCCAGCAAGTTATCAAACCTGAGAGGGAGCTGTGGGAACCCAACTTTGTAGCCATGTTGGACAGAAGTTTGGGTACCCCGGAGCGCCAGTGCTTGGGATGATGTCTGAGGTGAGGACAGTTCTTTTGGGACTAAGCGCTTAACCTGTGACATCTGACACCAACTCCACGTAGCCAGGGTCAGAAGTGAATTAAATTACAGCACACTCAGTTAGTGTCAAGAGTCGGAAAACTGGTTGGTGTGGGGATAAAAACACCACACATATGGCGTCACAAGTGTTTTGAGTAAAGAAGCGTTTCCCTTTACCTTCCAAACGTGCTCTACTCAGTCTTACCCCATCAGTAAATGGCCATGCCACCCGTCATGTTGTTCAGGCCAAAACTCTCGGCCCTTTATTCCACCCCCCCGCCCCCCGCCCCGGTCTCCTGTGTAGCACCCGAAGTCTCTTGGGGCTCATGTGTGCAGGAGAGGACCACACCTTGCCTCCTCCAGCAGCGCCCAGAGGCTGCTGTCTGCGTTACCACTAGAGCCTCACTTATGTCACCACTTCTGCCCTTGGGCCCCTCCAGCCCTTTCCAAGGTGTAAAGTGATCTTTCCAAGACCGAAGTCCAATCACATCCAAACATCTGCTCAAACCCTCCACAAGTTTCCATCATCCTCAGAGTAAAACCCCAAGTCCTTAAACAGCCGGTGCCTTCAGTCCTCTGGCCGCGGAGTGACCTCGCCCCGCACCCTCCAGCTCGCTCCCACCTCCGACTGCTTGCCCCTGGCTTCTCCCATACACAGGTATGGCTTCTCCCTCCCTTCTCTCAGGAACCCGCCCAGAAGTCACTGCATCAGCAAGACCCCGACCCTGTGCCGACACAGCCACCCCCACCCTGTTCTCCTTCTGACACTCCTCTAGTCCCTGCCCCACTTTTATATCTCACCATCTTGAGAACACATATGTACTATTTGCTCCTAAGCCCAGAGCAAATAGTCCATTTTCTTTGTCCATTTTGTCCACTGCTATGTCTCAATACCCGAACAGCACCTGGCACATAAGTGTTCAATGACTAGGTTATGAATAAACACGACTACTAGAAAGTCTCAATTTAAAGTACTTAATTGATGCTTTTTCACTCCCCGATTTCTCAGCACCTTGAATATCCCACAATACACTGAGGAGCTCCAAGAGGGAATTCAGGACACGGATTTTCCCAAACATATTTGACTATGAAACTTTTTAAAACCTTTTTGCAAGGGAGAAGGAATCATGGCAGAAGAGAAGCAGACTTTCAAGGGACCAGTGTTTCAGGGACATACTTAAGATAACATGGTCTAGCTCACCTCGTTCCACACGGATCAAACAGTCCCCCACAATGACACACTCGGAAGTACAGGGGCCATGGCTCTTACCCTTTCCTCAACACCCACAGCACTTAGGGTCTGATTCGCCACGGGGGTCTCCCGTAACCAAGGCTAACATCTGGCCCAACCTGAGCTCCCTGACTCCCAGCTCCACCCTCCATTCCCACCACTCTATCATTCCTAAAATCTAATGCATACGTGGCCCCAGGGAACATAAAGGAGACATGCTCTGTAGACAGTGGTGTGCAACCTAGGGTGTGATACCAAGTGGTGTGGGCCTCACCGTGCTGTTGATGCTGGCTAACAGCTTGCCGTTGAATTCCACCATGGAGTACACGGCTCCTTTCACTTCCTTCTCGGCCACGGTCTGTAGTTTTCCTGAGGGGAGAAAGATAGACTCTGAGTCTCCTTTATGAGCCCACACTTCAACTCATCAAAAGAATCCTGATTTCCCCTCTGGTTCTAATTCCTGCTCCCAAACCACGCATCTGAATGCAGGAAATAGAGTCAGTGTCTACTGCGGTTAACCATCACCACAACTATGAACCCCGACAGAATGTGCAGGGACTGCAGACTGTGTCCAAGGGCTGCCTCCCCCCGCAAAACTGCAGACCCAACTCTCAAGATGGAGACCAAATTCCATCTCGCCCATCTGAGCTGAGATTTGGGGGTTGACAGAGTCTTTAGAACCATCTTGCATTGGGGAAATGAGAAGAGACAGATACGAACACGAAGTGCTAAAGCTGGAAAGAAGACCTACATGGCCGAGCAACCAAGTGGAAAGCAAATCTAGGATTCCTCTGATCCTGGCCAATAGATTCTCTTACCAATAGTTCACCTCTCCCTTCGTCTTCCTTTCAAAAAGTAGAAAAGGAAAAAATTCAAGCCAGATTTTATTCGTGTGTCTGCTCGCTCCCCTCCCCCAGAACTCATTCAGACCGTCAGCAGCTTGAGCGGAAGGAACAGAAAGTCTCCTGTCACGGCAATTAACCCAAGCTCTTCCACTGCTTAACTAAAAGCTCTGAAACCAAAACGGTCTGTTACTTTCCCAGAATTTCAAATCTCTCAAAAGCTGGGGACTGTGCCCACTTACCGTCAGAATACTGAAAGACCACGATTCGACCCTGCTTGGGCTCCGCCTCTTCAGGATACACCATGGCCGTGCCCACGATGAAGTACGTGTTGGGGTCTTTGCCCAGCTTGCAGGAGACCAGGCTGAGGGCATACTCATTCTGCAGGAACTGGTGGGCATGAAGCACTGGAAGGAGAGCCAGAGGAATGACTGGCTGACCCCCACGCACGCGTAACCCTGTACTCCAGGGGGGGGCCCCAGCCCGGGTCCAAGCAAGGTGTGGGTGGGGGCGGGGCACCAGCTCCGACTGCTCCGGTCTCCTCAGCCTGTCCTGCCCTCACCAGCCTGCGCTGACAGGAGACGGCCCAGCACCCTGGACTCCTGGCCAACCCAGAGGTCTCCACCCCTCCTTTCAACTCCTCCTAGGATGGTCTGTCACAAGGTCTACCAAACCATGGAATCTGTCAGAGCCCAGAATAGGCTAGTTCAGGGAGGCCGTAGGCACAAAAGTGATAGGAAGAGCTCATGTGCACCTTCGAAGGTGTGCTGGTCGATGATGAGGAGATTGTGCACCTCCACCTCTTCTCCAAAGGAGGTCTCGTGCGGTGCCGTGCTGCTGGAGAACAGCTTGCTGGAGCTGACGCTGCTGGACAGGGCCTGAGCACAGAGCACACACACACCCCCTCTCAAAAGCAGGCCAGGTGCTGGGAGCATCTGGGTGAAGGGGTCAGCCAGGATCAGGGAACAGAAGCTGAGTCTGAACAAGGAAAACTCAAGGTTGGCAGCTCAAGTAGAGCATGAAGAACAGAGAGCTCTGGAGGACAAGCCTCGGGGACTGAGAATAAGGAGGAAAATTCTGTATAACGTTGACACAGTCAAAACAGAAGAGTCTAAGGGTTATTACTAATGACCATTAAAACAGTGATGCCAAAGGGCGCCTGGGTGGCTCAGTCGTTAAGCGTCTGCCTTCGGCTCGGGTCATGATCCCAGGGTCCTGGGATCCAGCCCCGCATCGGGCTCCCTGCTCCGCGGGAAGCCTGCTTCTCCCTCTCCCACTCCCCCTGCTTGTGTTCTCTCACTGTCTCTGTCAAATAAATAAATAAAATCTTAAAAAAAAAACAGTGATGCCCAATCAATCAAAGCTAATGAGGAACTACAGCAACCTAATAAGGGGAGAGACTCCATCTCGCTCGATGGGAAAAGCAGGGAGCACGTGAAATAAAAAGAAAAGCGTAAAGACTCTATATTCTGGATTATGGAAAGATGTCCCACCACAGATGTCTGGGAGCAAGAAAAACAAAGAACATATGATGTAAGATGATCAGCTAATATCTCCGAGTCTACTCTGTGGGGCTGTAGACTGCCCTACTATCCTCTGTATTGCACACATGAGGAATTTGAAGTTTAGACTTGCCCAAGGTCACACAACTAGTGATAAACCTTGAGGCCAGTTCTGTCAGACTCCAAATCCCACCCTTACCTATAATGCTATGCTCTCCCCAGTTACACATACCCTCCAAAGTGTCCAAATTGATGACAAAAGAGAATTATTCATCCTGCAAGACTATGGAGTAGCAGAATCATTGACTGCCACACTTACCCCAAATTCTTCCCAACCTTCCAAAGAGGGGGCCACATCCGGCTCGCTGCCTATGTTTACAAATAAAGTGTGACTAGAACCCAACTATCCTACCTGTTGACTATGGCGGCTTTTGTAACGGCCAACCGGAGTAGTTCCCGCACGGCTGACAAAGCCATACCTGTTACGTGACCCTTTCCAGAACAGTATGCCAGCCCTGCTCCAGCACCATCTTTGTCTGCGCCCTCACCTGGGTGCTGGCACTGGGCCTCAGGGCCGTTGTGCCGCCACTTGTGTCCTGGACTTCGATCCGGCTGGAGAGGACCCCGAAGCACTGGGACACTTCCTGATAGCAGATCTTCCTGGGGAGCAAGTGTGGACACTGCCTCTCAGAACAGCTCTGAGAGGGGAAGCACCTCACACCAACACCCACACCACGGCGCTCTGCAGCCCTCCTCCCCTGGCCCTCACCTGGGAGACTCGTAGAGGGGAACTGTGCGGATGTGCAGCTTCTGGATCTCATCGATGGTGCCAATGGTGAGGGTGCTGTTGTTGGCCAGTGCCAGGCTGGAAAGGAAGGTCTGGGTTTAGACCGAGTAGACCCAAGGAAGGAAAGGATTCTATGAGGCAACTCCGTAAGGGGAAGAAAAACAAGGCAGAATTACTCTAGCTTCCTCCAGGCAGTGGCTCTCAACTTTGACTCCAGGCTAAGAATCACCTGGGGAGACGTGACTGTTCTGAGGCCTGGTCCCACTGCTACCCCCCATCTTATCGAACAGGTCTGGGTGAGCCTCACTGGGTGAGCCTCAACTGAGGTTTTTTAACTGCTTTCTATTTAATGCTAATTGTAGCATTAGAATCTAGAACAGTGATTCTCGAATCATCATTTTGCATCAGAATCAGCAGGCATGCTTGCGCTTGTTAACGAGCCAACTGCTGGGCCCCACCCCCAGAGTTCGGTGGCTGCTGGTGGGGGACCCTACTTTGAGAACCCCTGCTCAGGAGGAATACACAATGACCTCTAAATCAGGGGTTCTGAAACCTGACTAACCACTTGAATCACTTGGGAGGTTTTCCTGAAAATACAGATTCTATGGCCGAAACCCCAGATCTACTGAATCAGAATCAGAGAAGGATTCGAAAAAATCTGTACTTTTTCAAAAGTGTCCCAGAGATTTCCGATGGGTAGCCAGATGGGAGAACCTCTGCTCTACACCTCCCGCCTCAGCTATTTATACTGATCAGACTCTGGGAGAAGGCGAGAGGGGAAGGGTTTGAGGAAAACGTCACGCTGCCCTCAATGAATGGCTCTTGTTGAAGAAAGAAAAAGAGGCTCACCTGTCAGGATAGCCATCAGAGTTGAGGGGACACATGTAGTTGACTTCCTTGAGGTTGACATTGGAGAAGACCAATTTGTGGTTGCTGCTGTAGATGACAGTGGGGCGGTCAGAGCAAGCAAAGACGTTGGTGGTAGAAAGAGAACGGAAAGTCCTCAATACCGTGGGCTGGGTGCCCAGAGTCACCTTCTTACGGTCGCTCAACAGGCCTACAGAGAGAATGGCATCAGAAGGAAGTAGGAAGGAAAGGAAACAGGACAAACAGCTGGGTCGTGAAGGTTCAAAAGCAGCACCCCGAGGCTAAGGCAACCCCACACTCCTTGTTTCTCCGCGGGCCCTCCATTCAAAGTGTTCTTCTCACCTGTCTCAATGTTGAGCCCGAAGTAGAAAAGCGCCCCATCTCCCAAGGCACAAAGGAGGTAGTGGCTACTCTCAAAAGTGGTCATCAGGATGGAACGAGGAATGATCTCTGTGGGAGAGGGGCACATTAAAATCTTGTTCCACATTCTGACTCTGATCCCAACCCTTCAAAGGTCCTTACAAGCCACCTACCTCCACCCAGCATCTCTTTGTGCAGTAGCTCAAAAGAGGGCAGCTTCAAGATACGCGCCGAGATGTCTGTCCAGAGGCCAATGGCACAAAGAGGGGACAGCCCATTGCCGTCCCCCAGTGGGGTGATGTCCAAGCAGGCCACTTCATGTTCCATCTCTGTGTGGCTGAACAAAGAGGAGTATGGCCGAGGAAGGACTCCGAGGATGAAAGAAGCCCCAGAGAACAGGGGAGGGGACAAGGAGCAGACAGATAAGCACACACCTGATCTGCCGGAGCTCCTGAGGGCGGATCTGCAGGTAATAGAGGGCCCTTCCCACCGCTACCACCACCTGGCTGCAGTTGCAGGAGGCCACGCTGATGTTCTTGCCCTGAGGCTCCTTCCACTCACCGACCAGAGCTTTGGGTTCCTGAGAGACCAACCTCACAGATGCTGAAGTGATCTACAAAAGGAAGAGAAAGGTCTCCGAGCACCTGCTGGGATCCACACACCAGTGGGAAGGTGGTAAACGCTGCCCTAGTGGAACCCTAAAAATAAACTACAGCAGCCCTCTTTGCCCTGTGTGTTTTCCCCCAAACCCCTGCAACAGTTAGTTCTGACAGATGCCATTTTGAGCTGAAGCCCCGAAGAAGACTGGACTGGCTTAAGGCTACTTCCACCTTACCTATCGGCAACCTGTTTCATTCTGATGAAGTCCTGGGAGAGGGATCAGTGGAGGAAGACCCGGTGAGTACAGTCTAGCAGTTTTTCTCATCCCAAAAATCAGTCCTCTAAAATAGCCACGTTCTTTACTGTGCATGAACCATTAAAATTATTTAAACTTCGGGGGTGTCTGGCTGGCTTGGTCAGTGGACTGAGTGTGCGACTCTTGACCTCAGGGTCGTGAGTTTGAGCCCCACGTTGGGTGTGGTGATTGTTTAAAAATAAAACCTTGAAAAAAAATAAAATTCTTTTTTTTTTTTTTCAAGATTTTATTTATTTATCTGACAGAGAAAGAGACTGAGCACAAGCACGGGGAGCAGCAGAGAGAGAGGGAGAAGCAGGCTCCCCGCTGAGCAGAGCCCGACGACGTGGGGCTCGATCCCAGGACAGGACCCGAGCCCAAGGCAAACACTCAACCACCTGAGCCACCCAGACATCCCAAAATATAAAATTCTTTAGTACAGGCTATGAAATTATCTTGAAATATGGTTAATCAATCTATTTCATCACTGAAATAAAACAAAAAGCAGGTTGCTGACACTGTAACGGACGTTATGAATTCATCTTAGGATGAATTAGGATTGTCCCTTTCAAAGCTGAGCTCCTATTTAAACAGGAAAACCCTTTAATAACAGATACATGAGCTGGTGCCAGTCTTCAGGCCACTAGTTAGGAAAAACTCAAAGCAATGAATCATTAGAAACTGGGCACCTCCCACACTTGGTCCACAAACCAAAAGAACCTTCCCTCTGGCTTTTGTCAAATCCACAACTGCCTGTTGGCCAAAACGAAGACCCAAGTGGATAAAAAGATGGACAGGATTCATTAATCCTCAGCACACAAGTGCCATACCCGACACTGGCAAACACTGACTCTGGCCACAGTTAATGAAAAGTTCCAAAGGCTAAAGAGATGTGCAGAAAGTGAAGACCACCAGGAGTCACTCTGAACTCAAAACAACCAGGGGGTGGGCAGGTGCTCAGAAATCAGACTCTCGTGGCTAACAAGGGCCAAAAGGACATCTGACCCCCATATCGCATACAGATTTAAAACAAAATCAGAACAGAGTAAAAGCTCTGGTTCCAATAATTAATGTGGATAGTGCTGCCAACAGTCATATATGGATGGGAGCGCTAGGACTAAATAGGTATGCATTAGTACAACAAAGGAAAACACGTGTCTCAGAAAACAGGGCATAATTAGTGCAAAAATGATACCCCAAACCATGAAAATATTATGATCCCAGTCTGTAAAAGAGAATGTGAATAAATACTACATATACTTACAGAAAAAAAATAAAGCTAAAAGGAACAACTCCAAAGTTAGGAGCCGTTAAGTTGTTTTCTCTGAGTGGCGGGTTATCAGGTAATTTTAAAATTTTTTTCTAGGATGTTACTTTTAGAGCCATAAAAACAGACTGCGGTAAAATCCCGCAGTGCTCTACACTACACTCTAGATCAAATTTAAGTCAACAGGGCTTGCCCTTTTCTGAGTCATTACCTGGATGAGCTGCTGATGAGCCACGTTGCCACAGAAGAAAGTCTGCTGATCATCTACGAAACCCATCAGTTCAGTTTCTTCCACCTCTTCTCCGTTTAACATGAGAACTCTGCAGGGGAAAGGAAGGCCTGGGTCAGCCAGACCAGCTCTCCCACCCTGTAACCCTCACGGAAACGCCTGCAGCAGGCGCCAGACTCACCCTTACCTTGTTTGGCCCACAAAAGAGAGCACCAGAGTGTCATCAGTCTCCCGGTTAGGGTCAGAGCGCAGTGGCCACAGACCTGGAACAAAGATCAAGGATAAAGATGCAGAGCACAGCCCAATACTCAGCTCCCCACATCTAAGGAAAGGCAGCCTGGCCTCAGGGAGGAGCAACAACTTTGTGGAGTCCGTCCTGAAGGTGAAACAGCCACTCTGTTCTTTCCTGGCTTTAAGACCCCGAAGAAGTTATTTTTAAAACTGTTTTGAGCCTAATATTTTAAAGTGTTTTTTTTGACTTTTGATAAGATGATACATTTCTATGACTCAAAATCAAAATTTATCTTTAAAATGTATACAGAGAAGTTTCACTCCTATACCTCTCCCTGAAACCTATCCCCCAAATAAATCAATAGTCTTTTATTCTTCAAAAAAATATATTTTTTTTAATTTAAGGAATTCGGTAGTCACTGTTTTATAACCAAATACAAATATAGGGGCGCCTGGCTGGCTCAGTCGGTGGAGTGTGTGACTCTTGATCTCAGGGTTGTGGGTTCAAGCCCTGTGTTGGGTGTACAGGTTATTTAAAAATTAAACTTAAAAAAGAGTTACACACACTCATATATATATAAAACTGCCCACCATACACTGTTCCGCACTAGGCTTTTCCATTTTATACTAAAGCCCTTATCAAAACGGAACAGAACCTTGTTTTCAAAAGCTACGCAGCATTTAATGACACAGATGTACCAGTTTTAAGTCTCCACTGATGGACACTTTTTCAGTATTGTGCATACAATGCCGCAACAAATGATCTTATATTTACATCACTCCGTCTGTTTGAAGGTATAGGGAGTAGATGCTTAGAATTAGGATTGTCCCTAAATCACTAAATTAAAATGCAGGTGCAGTTTTGGCAGACGTTACCAATGAGCCTGCTCAGCTCCTCTCGGCCCTCACCAACACAGCGTTGTCAAACATTTGGATTCTGGTCACCTGGTAAAGAATGGTATGACTATTCGGTTTTGATTTGCATCTCCCTTAGTACAAGTGAGGCCTGTTACCCGTCCATGCATGCCCTTTGCCAATTTGGGGGCAAGAATTTTGGTGACCTTCTTTGTAGAAAGGTTTCGATAAATTAGGGAAATTAGGCCTTTGTCTATAAGATGAACTACAAAGGTTTTTATCTGGATTGCCATTTCTTACGACTTAGCTTACAATGTTTTGTTTTGCCATGCAGAAATGTTTCATGTTGTTGAATTAACCAATTTTTCCCTTTGCTTCTGCACTTGGGAGTCATAGTTTAAAAGGCCTTCCCCACTCTAAAATCATAAAGGAATTCGACAACTTTGTCTTTTAACTTTTATATGGCTTCCTTTTTACATTAAGTCTAATCCATTTGGGTTCTAGCAAGGTATACAAAGTACAGTATGGATCCAAACTTATCTTTCCCAGTTGATAACTGGGAACACCATTTGTTAAACCATTTATTTAAAAAAATCATCTTTAGGGTGCCTGGGTGGCTCAGTTGGTTAAGCGACTGCCTTCGGCTCAGGTCATGATCCTGGAGTCCCGGGATCGAGGCCCGCATCGGGCTCCCTGCTCGGCAGGGAGTCTGCTTCTCCCTCTGACCCTCTACCCTCTCATGCTCTCTATCTCTCATTCTCTCTCTCAAATAAATAAATAAAATCTTTAAAAAAAATAAAAATAAAAATAAAAAATCATCTTTATCTCACTGAACTGAGATACCACCACCATCGTACACTAAATTCCCACATGTAACTGTGTCTATTTCTGGACTTTTTTCTAATTTCTGGATTTTTGAGTCTGCTCAAGGAACTCTGCCTATCAGTGCACCAAAACCACACTTTCATTTACTAAGGTTTAATGGTACGTTTTAATATCTGGTAGGGCTAGTCCTGTCTTGCTGATCCTTTTTAGGTCTTCCTGGCTTTTCTTGCTTCTTCCTTTTTCCATTTGGACTCTGGCTTATCTAGGTCAAGAAAAAAAAAAACCTCTTGACATTTTTATTGAGATACATTAAATACAAAAATAAATAGGTCAAAGAGGGGCGTCTGGTTGGCTCAGTTGGTTAAGCGTCTGCCTCTGACTCAGGTTGTGATGCCAGGGTCCTGGGATCGAGTCCCACATCGGGCTCCCTGCTCAGTGGGGAGTCTGCTTCTCCCTCTGACCCTCCCCACTCTTGTGCTCTCTCTCTCTCTCTCAAATAAATAAAATCTTAAAAAAAAAAGTAGATCAAAGAGAGACCGCTTTATAATTTAATTTATAGGGCCTTGGTGTGTTTTTCATTTCATCAAATCTATCCTTTGAATCCTTAAGAAGTATTTTAAATTTTCCCTGTATAGGTTTTACACATTTCTTGTTAAATTTATTCCTTGGTTGGGACACCTGGGTGGCTTAGTCGGTTAAGCATCTGCCTTCGGCTCAGGTCATCATGCTGGGATCAAGCCCCACATCGGGCTCCCCTGCTTCTCCCTGTGCCTGCCACTCCGCCTGCTTTTGTGCACGCACACACACTCTGACAAATAAACAAACATCTTTTAAAACAAAATTTATTCTT
The DNA here is from genome assembly GCF_003265705.2 of Callorhinus ursinus. Classification (NCBI taxonomy): domain Eukaryota; kingdom Metazoa; phylum Chordata; class Mammalia; order Carnivora; family Otariidae; genus Callorhinus; species Callorhinus ursinus. The sequence goes on along the minus strand of NW_027397113.1, from coordinate 8,988,213 downwards.
TGGTATTTTGCCTTTTTATTACTATCATAAATTAGCTCCTTCCCTCCACTCTATCTTCAAACGGACTGTGTTTTCACATGAATGCTACTGATTTCAGGACATTAATTTTATATCCTGCTGCCTTAACGAACTCTCATTGTTTAGCTTTCAGTCGATTCCCATAGATTTTGTACTTTTATGATCTCTTCCTTTCTAATTCATAGACCTCTATTTCTTTATCTGTTCCCATTCTCTTGATAGTCTAAATATTCTGATGTGCCTTCTATTTATACCTACGTTTTGCTTTATGATTCAATCTGATCATCTTTTTCTTATAAGTGAGCTTAGCCCACTCACATTTACTGATACAACATGTCAGATATATCAGACACACGTGCAGATTTCGTATCCTCCTGACTCGTGTCTACTACTCACACATCATAAAAGCCTTCCACTATGTAGTCTTTCTTTGATCTTTTTGATTATTATAGTCCTCCTGGAATTTAACTATGTATTTTTGTTCTGGAAGTTAATACCTTCACACTCACACCTTTGTATGATAATCTCAGTCTCCTCTTTTTTCAGGAATTCTTTCAGTTCCCTTATAAAAACAGTAAATTTAACTTACAAACTTTTCCTTTCCATTTCTCTACTCCACGATCCAATTTTGGTCAATCAAGTTTACTCTGGTACTTTTAAGTATGTTTAAGCTTCTACCACTTATTTGTCGTTATGACTTTTTTTTACTCTTCATCTGACCTTTCCTCTAGCTGCCACCCATGTGCCTTCACAACACATAATGAGGCCAAAGACCAAGGTCACTCGAATACGATTTGCATCTTATGTCTACCAAAGGGTTACCTTTGATGCCGGGTAAGTCAATGCTGGCATGCTCATGGATTCCAATTCCGTTCCGGATGATCCTCAAGGAACCTTCCTTGAAAGCCCCAGAGCAAGTAACCAGCTGCAAGCAGAGAAAACCTTTCTAAATACCTCCCTCCAGAGCCTGAGGCCATCATATGGATGCCCAGAAAATAAACAAGCTATACCTGATCCCAAGGACCCTTTCAGTGGAGCTAGGTTTGAGGAAGCGGACTTAACAGAGGCTGCTTTCCAAGCCCCCAAGTTTACCAAGCGGACAGGACGTTCGAGTCCAAGAAGCAGAAAGCAACTACCCCTGCTCCTAGCAAACTGGCTTCCATCCATAGAACCTAGTTCACTAGAAAGAGCACAGGATCTGGAGTCAGACACACCTGCAACTTGGAGGTTATGTGACCTTGGACAAGTTACTTGATCTTTCCCAGTCCCAAGCCTCCTCACTTCTGAAATGGTCAAGAATTCCTATCTAATTAGGGTGCTCATGTGACCACAAATGATATAGATCTGTATCACAGACCAAGCGATACACTCGATAAATGACAGTTATCTTTGCATCATTGGGATTAGTGAGTGAGGCTCTTAAAAGTTAACTTCAGTGGGCACTCCACACTCCACAAACAGGCAAGTCTAGGAGGACACAGTTTGAGTGGGCAGGCGTATCAGCTATTCATTTCTGGGATGACCCCCTTACCTGCCCCTGCCCCTGCCTCTCCAGGTCCACCACGCACATGTCCACGATGGGTCCTAAATTGGTAAATGTTTCCATGGCCACTACATAGGAGCCTTGTTCATTGCTGTCAACATTGAGCTAAGAAGGAAAAAAGAGTTAGTCCTGGAACGTTAAGAGATTCACCCTAAAGAGATGGTTATCGTCCAAAAGAAACTCTCAGTCCTATTAGATTGCCCTTCTTGTGCTCCACTGCATGCTTCTAGAAGGAGGTTGCTGACTAAGAAACATGGTTGGCCTACAGGCAAGCCTACAGGAGACCCACTAATCAGTCAGGAATTTCTAATCTATGAGTCCTGTGGATGGATTTCAAAGCAGCAGTTTGAAAATTAATGCAAAATGCTCGCAAGCATTTTTCTGCAGGGAAGGCCCAAAGTTTTTTTCTGGACGGGGGCCAGCACGGTAGACTACGACCTATTTGAAGGTAGCAGCTAGGTCTTGTTCATAATTGTATCCACTGCATCCAGCACCTTGCCTGACACATCTGTTGAATGAACCTTTAAGACAAAGAGCTAGTCAGGGGAGAATGTGAAATCAGCCAAGGAAAAAGCTGCGTAGTACGGACATGGATGAACTGAAGAAATTCTGCGAGGCTCCAAACAGGAGAAACCTGAAGAAGCAGTGAAGGCGGCAAAGTACCCAAAAAGAAGAAAGTGTCTTCTCACCTTCACAAGCTGGGAGTCCCCAAGGCGAGACCCAACGAACACAACACCGTTATCGAGGTATGTCAAGCATTCAGCAATAGAGGTCTAAAAGAGAGTCAATGGCATGAGAGACATCAGAACGAATACCCCATGGGAGACTGACATGTGCTACCACCTCCTCAACATCTGTTAAGAAAATGAACAGCTGGGGCCATGAGTCCTGAAACAATTCTCCATTTCAAATCCCCACGTCACACTAAGCAAATGTTCCTAAATCTCTGAAGCTTATGACTTCATTTATCACATCCTTACAGTCAGAAAAATCTACACTTCATCTTGCAGGTGCCTGCCCCAAACGATCATTTTAATCCCAATGGCTCTAGTCTCCTCAAAATAATTAGAAACCTCTAAAATTCACTGCATAATTCTTAAATTTTGGGGGGAACCTCTTCCTGGAATTAAATATCAGCATTAAATTAATGTTTAATTCTGAATGCCATCCTTTCTCTTCCTTTTTATGCTTGAGGTAGTGCCCAGCTGTCTGTGAGATTCTCCAACATCTCACGTATTCAAAAACCAACTTCCACAGCAGGACCGACCAGTTGTGGCTAGGTGCTAAGTACTACAAATCTCACACTGCTCACACTGTGAGTCACATTCCCACATTCGCTATACCCCTAGGAGAACGTAGCAGAGCAGGGTCAAGCCCTACCTCTCCGAGGAGCTCCACACGGAGATCTTTGAGGGTGACAGTGCCATCCATCTGCTCCTCCTTCTCCAAAAGCAGCATGAAAAGCCGTCCTTCCATGTCTCCCAGCAGATAGCGGGAACCATTGGGGTCCACACGATTGTGACACACAATCGTGCTTTGCTGCCAAGAGGGAAGACATGATCATTAGAGATTAAGTGTCCCCCATAATCAAAGAGCAAACCCTTGTGAGGCACTCCCTTTACCAAACCCAGCCATTTCACAAGCAAGGAATCCACTTAGCTAAGACTACATGTGTGAATGAAGACGGGGACATTTTTATTCTGAAGACAATTTTCTGAGGAACTCAATATACCCTAAATGGTTATTCACATATTATTACGCTGGAACACAGAAACATACAGAAAGTAGGAAGCAGCTCTAAGTATTCACTGGACTATGGATACTATCACAGATTTTGTTATTTCCTCACTATTACTAATTACCTCCCACTGCTAAAGCTATACCATGGATTTTGTTATTTAACCTTTAACTTAATTTTGTATTAATTCTTATGGCTTGAAACATTAAGGTTTGAAACTTTTAGGACTAGCTAAGTCCATACAACTGATTGCTAAGTTACCTTCGCATGACCTGAGCTCTGAAAACATTCAAAAAAGTCTGCAAAATTCTTCCCTTCTTAAAGTTGCCCCAGTTGATGGAAAGGGTACATTACTTTTACTTTACTACTTCTTTCTCGTAGTTAGCAACCAAGCTCTCAGTAAGCAAAACCAGGCCACTCTCTTTGTATTCCCAATGACCAACAGTGTCTTACATAGTAAACAGTGTAACAGACATATGTAAATGTCCGTTTGACAAACGGGGAGAAAGAGAGGAGCAGGGTTAAGAATAAGGGCAAAAAACAGGAGGGAAAAGTAAAAGACCGCTGCTCACCTTGATGATAGGAGGGGCAATTGCCAGGTATTTGTCACCATTGTGATAGGTGATTGATTCCTGTCCAATGATGATGGCCCCTCCGAAGGGCTCTGGGACTGCAGGAGAGAGGGCAGCATTAGAATGCTCAGCACTCGGGACCTGCCAAGCGCTGCAGCAGCAAGGGCACTGATCCAGCCATCTCTGAGGCAAATCTTAAGATAATCATTCTTTTTAAAAAAGACATCAAAGTCCAGGGAACATGACAGCCTTTAACTGAGACTGCTGTCTGAGAAATTTCAGGCTGGCATTATCTAACCCTGGCTGATATTTTTATTGTCACTCTTTTGGTGTTTCTGAGTTCCTAGCGGTGAGGAGTCTTCTGTGTTCTTCTGCCTGCATTCCTCCCCTTTTCTCTCCTCAACTCTGGTCCTTTCAAACTCAAAGCTTTTTTTTTTTTCCTTGTTCCTTAGCTTAATTTCTCCCATTAACAGGGCCACCATTTAGAAAAGCCAATTCTCACTTGAGAGTTTTAAAATTTCTCTCCTAGATGAGACGCACAACATAACGTCGTGGGGAGGATACAGGAGAAGGAGCAAAGAGGCCTGGAGTCAGGCCAAGGCTTTGTCAGTGTGGCACAGGCACGGGCAAGCCCCTCCAGCCAGGCTTCCTCATCTGTGAAACAGTCAGATTAGATAAGCTCTACAGGGCCCCTGCAGTTTTTAAACGTTATGCCCAACAATAAAATGAGAATAATTTCTACATGCCACTCTGAAAATCAATCTCAGTGGTTCATAGTTAACCCCTCCACCCCAAAATAAAGGAAAGCTATACTTCTTGGAAGGAATAAAAAAAGAGATAATCCCAAAGACAGCAATGGGAAAAGCAAAGGAAAGCACATTTAGAAATAGGAGACCTCAGGGCTGCTGAGTAATGAGTGTGTGTAGCAGCACCTGAGCACTGAAATGAAGGAGCAGAGGTGAGGCAGGAACAAGAGTAAGGAACAGGGCCCGACCTGGGGTCGGGGGACATATCCAAAACCCCAACCAACCTGCAATCACCATGGAAGCTTCAGCTTCTACGTTTTCCTGTTTCCAAGGGCCCTTATTGAACTCCTTCTCCCGGAGAGACACCTCGTAGGTTTTCACGTGCCGCCCCTGAGGGTCCTAGGTGGGGAAAGGTGGCGTGGTTAGCCCTTAAGACGGGTGAAGCTTGGACTGGAAAGGAGTCCTGAAAGGGACAGGCCACTACCACCCAGCATCTGACCATCCTATCACGTTGGCCTTACTATGCTGACCCATCTGTATGTTGACAGCCACCAGCTAAGCCTGTGACTGGGTAGACTGAGACTCAGACCTACTGTTTCTAACAACTCGACCAAACAAGACAGAGTTAAGAATTAGAAAAATCAATCTGACACACTATACTAATCACCACAGGAAATACAACGTACACAGGTACTATCTGTGGGTACTTATAAGATATATGCATGTTCTATGGCCTCAAGGAACTTTTGAAATAGCTTAAAAAAAAAAAAAACCCATATATTGAGAAGCTAAATATACATCTAAGAGATTAAAAAATTTGTTTGAGGGGTGCTGGCTGGCTCCGTTGGTGGAGCAAGCAACTCTTGATCTCGGGGTCGTGAGTTTGAGCCCCATGTTGGGTCTGGAGATTACTTTAAAAAAAATTTTGTTTGGGGGCGCCTGGGTGGCTCAGTTGCTAAGCTTCTCCTATCTTCCCCCCCCCTTCTTCTGAATCATGACTCAAACCCGGCCTAAGGCTGTCAAAGTCACCTCTGAGAGTCTAAAAGAGCAGGGACAGGGAGGGTGCAATCAGCCAGCGGGAGACGGCCTCAACAACAGCCAGATGAAAGCCTAAGAAGTTATGGAAAGAATTCAACACTGTTTCGGGGCAGGGGCCATATCTTAACCACTGTTAATAGCTCCTGACACACTTATAATGACTACACAGTTTACATAGTAACTCCCTGAATATTTACACCAATATCTGAATTTTGGGCACAAAACAGGAGACAGTCATTTTTAGTTGATGAAAGATCTTTCCAACAATGACCAGGGGTAAGACTGAACTTCACAAAAAGGTCATGCTGGGGGTTTGATTTGGGCCCCTGAGAGAGAGAGAGAGAGAGAGAGAGAGAGAGAGAGAGAGAGAGAGACGCGCGCACGCACAGGAATGAAGATGGGTCACAATGGGCAGCCCTGAGGCTAGGAACAGAGTCAGCCTTGAATAACCAACATCAGTGTTTTAATGACCTGGTATTTACAAAACTAAAGAAGGGAAAGAAATTCTAAGTTTTTATTTCAGCTATGATCCGTAAAGCACAGAGAACAAGATCAAACAAAATCCCCTGAAGTAGTTTCAACCTTATTCAATTGAACTTCATCCCAACAAGCCTCTGAACTCTAGCACTTACGGTGACGCTAAGGAATATACAAAAATACATCAGTGTTCCCAATACTTAGCACGGCTATCAAACGTGCCCACACACAGCACTTGGGACTCAGACTGTTTCCTTCCACTGTTTATTCAACCATATGCGATTGAAATGACCGCATGCTGTATGGCTTCTTGTTAAAAGGCTGAGGTTTTACCAAGATACAGCAAGTTAGTCTGATGCTCTGCCACCCCGCCCCCCACTTAACAAATCTGGCTCAGAGAACAGCTGCCCTGGATCAGCTCTGCTAAAGTTTTTTAGGCACAGACTAAAATAGAAGTCAACAGCCAACAAGTCACCAGAAAGTGAGTGCTGGACAAAATGCAAACCCCTTCTTAGAAGACATAAGTAAACGTCACCAAGATGTCTTTTTCTTTGCTTATAAGGGCAATTTCTAGATCATTTCTCTACAGCTAAGTTTTAATAATCCCCCAGCATGCCGTTAAGAGACTCAGACAAAGTATAAACTGGGTCACCCTATAAAATCTCCAAGGTCCACAAGAATGTAATCTCAGGATTAAAACCTGCTACCAGCGCCAGAGAGCTTCCTGCCTCATTAAATACTACTGCACTGGAGACGCATCCGCAATCTGACCCATATTAATTATGCCGTTCAAAGCGTTTCAGGACAAATACGTTAAACTCTCTGCCTACTCTACTACCAAATCCAGACAGTCCAATTAGTGAAAATCAACTCCCACAATGTGAAACCACATAGTTTTTCCCTCTCCACTCCTCTCTCTCTACCAGTACCTGGTAGACAAAGCAGATGGTAGGTGCTTGGCAACCATACAGGAACTTGACGTCGATGACATGCAGCTCCTCGAGGCGGATGTTAAAGGCCTTGAGCTCTTTATTGTCCCGATCTAGCGGAATAACCTTAAAAAGGCCATCATAGAGTCGCAGGCCAATCATCCGGCATTCAGGGTCGATGATGCCAATAATGCCCGTCTCCGAGGGGCGGCCAATACGGTCCTGGGAAGTAAAACTGGGGTTAGGGAAGCATCTCAACACTCAGAGTAACAGAGGACATCGGGCACCTCTTCCCCAAGATGATTTTAGGGGTGGTAATAAAGCTAGTGGCATCCAACTGACATGCCAGGGAGCCCAAATACAGTGCATATCTTCTTGTAAAACGCTGATTCTCAATGAATTAGTACCCTGTCCCTTGGACTCTTCCTTTCTTCATGAAAGCTTAAACCCTTAGTGTTTTCTCCCTGTTGCTCTGATCACAGAGAGAGCCCCCAGCGGTTCAATTTTCTTTATCGAGTCATGACAGCTCTATCCAAAAAACTCTCATCAGCCTGAAGCAGCCACCTCACCTGGACATTGCCATGGGCTCGCGTTATGATATCAATGCTCTCGCCACTCTGCTTATACTCCAGGATGCAGGCATTGTATTTAGCTGTCAGGATAAACAGTAGGTCCTTGCTCTCGCCCTGGAAACCAACATAATACCATCAAAAGAAGTTCTTTTTGAAACAAGAATACCTATCCAGCCTCTAAGCATTTTTCTTTAAGGATGCTAAATTCTTTAAGAACTTTCTCTTCTCCTTGAAGAGAAAAATCCATAGTGAGTAGGTAACACACATCAGATGCATACACCCTAAGGGTGTGTGCAAAAGGCCAGAACTGAAGCTGGTAAACATCTAGTCTGCACTTTGATGATTGTACATGTCTTTGCCCTACCTACAATAATGTCTTGTCTATTTCCATCTCAAGCTAATCTCACTCATTCCATTCAAATTCTGAAACATGAATGTAATGCCTCCTCTAATCCTCTCCCAAATATTTGAAGAGAGAAGAAAACACAATTAACAATGGAAGCTAAAATGGATCTACAAAGTCTTACCTACTTATTAACAGAGTCCCCCAAAGAGTGAATATTTTGTTCAAAGGGTTACAATTAAAATTTTGAATCCACTGCATTCTTGTCAGATTCAATTAAAATATAATGAAACAATATGGGTGAAAACATCTGAGTTACAATAATGATAATACTGTGATAACTGTTAACATAACACCAAATGTTTGCTATGTAATAGCTCCTATGTTATTAAACATTTCATCTTCATAATAACCCAGAGATTTTATACTGCGATCCCCATTTTGCAGACAGGCAAATAAGGCTCTGAAAAGTTAGGTGATACCCAAAGTTAAAATTAAGAAGGAATAAAGCCAGGACTGCCCTAACCTAGAGCCTACTCTGAATCACTATGGTGACCCACATTTCAAACTGCTTTAATTTCCCCTTCTAAAGAAGTCAACTTGATCAGTTTTTTCCTAGTGACTCTCTTCTACCTCTAGGAAGCTGGTTTGAGAATATAAATTGAGGGAAGCCTCAGTGGCTTAGTCGGTTAAGCATCTGCCTTCAACTCAGGTCATGATCCCAGGGTCCTGGGATGGAGCCCCACATTGGGCTCCCTGCTCAGCGGGGAGCCTGCTTCTCCCTCTGCTTGTGCGTTCCCTCTCTATCTCTGACAAATAAATAAATGAAATCTTAAAAATATATATATATTAATTGAAACCCGCCATTCAAAAGAAAGAGAAAATTCTCTCTCCTAAACCTCATTCCACCCACCCCAAGCAAAAGTGTACAACAATGTAAAACCATCTAAGTTCTCGTTGCTGGGCCCAACCCAGAGCACTTACCTTGGGCCTGAAAAGCTCCATGACTGCAATCTTCCCATACATGCCCACCTCTTTGACGGGCCGAAGCCCCTCAGCAGTGACCACATAGATCTCTAATCTCGTGTTTTTGGCAATCAACAGGTTCAAGTCTTCAGCTGAAGTAAAGTGTCCTGAAAGGAACAGATCCTCTAACTTTTGAAGCCAGAGCAGTACCTAAATAATCCTATCACTTCTACTTAAATGCCTCCAGAATTCTCACTTACTTCACATATTTCTCTGGCTCCCTCCATTCACTTCCTTCTCGCCAAATCCAGCACCTCAGAGAGTCTCACTTCATACATTCAAGAAAGCTACTTCCCTAATCAGACTAAGAAAAGTGGACTGGGCCTAAGAGCAGCATGTCCTTCAACTGACAATGACTGTGAAAAACCTTTCAGATGGCTCTGTGCCCTCAAATTTGACTTTTCCTACTGCAGTGGCAGACTTATCTAATTAAGGGATGCTGGAAACAGTGTACATCTCCCTTCAGTCCTTATCTAAATTTTCACAAAATCTTGACCAAACAGAGCAGAACAAATGCAAATTCTCAGAGCTTTATATGAAAACACTGCTTTGTCCACATCTCTTGCCTTCCCCGCAGTCTACCAATACCCTGGTCCACACTCCGTCAGAGCTTCCCACTCTACAAACAACAGGGTTTTGTTTTGAAATCATGATCAGTATTTACAGAAACATACAAATTTGAGGTCTTCATGTTCTGCTGAGAACGTGGATCAAGATGATTATTCCCGGGTTCTGGACATCTGCGTCCTTTGTAATCCTTGCAGTCAACAAGGCAAACCCAGAACTGGGCTGGGCCACCCAAACCCTCTTCTCCAGCAGCTCCCTCCAGTAAACAACAGCCCAGGGCAAAGAGAACTCCTCTCCTTCGGGTGAGTGCATACATTCCTCACATCCCTCCACCTCCTGCACCTCCCAGGCTCTCCCCCAAGAAAATTCTGACCCTCCAAGTCGCCATCACCACGGCCCCTTCCCCTAACCACACGAGGCCAATCTGGGGGCCCAAGCACCACCGCACAATCAACTCACACTTCGCTCTCTGTCCCAGTGGGCCGTCCCTGTCCCCGAGGCCAAGTGACCTCCCAGGACGAAAGGGGACCCTCGAGCGTAGCTTTTGCTCCCCAAAAGGCGCGTGCTGAAGACAGTCTCTTTTTAAAGTCTTGGGCTGGGGGAAGCTCCGTCGGCCGCCAGCAACTCCCATTCCCGGGACTCGGTCCCGCCCGGCAGCCCCAGGGGCCGCGGGCCTCCCTAGGCCTCGGTTCCCCCCAGCTCCCTCCCTCGCGGGGTCTCCTGCCCTGGCAGCCTCACCGGTCACGCAGCCGTTCACGGCGGTGGGCTTCTGTGCCGTTACCACGTAGTTGTACGACATGTCGAGGTCTGGGACGGCCCGTCGGCACTCGAGCGCAACGATAGGGAAATGGACACAGGCGAAGAGACAGGGGCCCCCACCCGCGCGCGGCGAACTCCACTGCCGCTGCCTCCGCCCCAGAGACACGTTGCAGGCCAGAGCGGCCGGGGCGCGAGGCATCACGGGACGGCCTCACCTGGCCTCTTGGAGGACTCACGGCGCCCTAGGCGGCCAACCAAAGGAGGCCCCGCCCCCTAGAGGCCCCGCCCCTCCTCTTACCGCCAGAGCCCGGAGTACCCGGATGAGGGCGCGCCGTCGGGGGTCGTTGTGAAGCGGCAGCGGCTACGGAGGTGCCTGGTGCGGGCGTGAGCGGGTGGGGGAGGTGCGCGGACACCCCCTCCGCTCTCGGAGCCGACCCTCCGCCCATCCACAGACCCTGTCCTCTCCCCCTTCCATTGCTCCGGGAGCTCTCGGGGCTGTTCTCCGTTTTGGAACCGGAAATACTGCGGAGGTCTAGAGGGGGAGGGGGGTGACAGCAATTTGTGCACCTCCGAGACTAGAACGGAGGTCCGAACCTCCCTCTCCTTAGCACCCCCAGTGCATCCAAACTGAGCCGGTACCCTCACCTGACCCTAGAATGATTGATCACCCCGCCTCACCTCGAAGGACACCAGGAGGCTCGCCTCTCCCGTTATAAACTATGTTTTATTTTTCAGACTTTGAAGGGCCCACTGGGCCACTTACCCAGCCTCATTCGTGCCCCTGTTGCTGTACAAATTCTGACCATCAAACACAAAATCACAATTTCCTGGATGAGACCCTTAAAGGCCCAGGAAAGCAGTCAGCCCTGCCATTTCCAGGCCACTCCACACCAGAGGCTTTGCAAGGAGTAGGGGGAAACCACGTGGCTTGGAGTACCTTCAGAATGCCACAGAGAAGGCGACCCCCGCTTTACAGATGAGGAAGCTGAGGTTTGAGGGAATGTTTACCTAAGATCCCCTAAGTAAGTCAGGCAGAGCTAGGTGGGGACCCTGGTGTGGATTCTTTCTCTAGCAGACACATAGCATAGGACCCTGGATGGCCCCAAAAGACCTCTGAACAAGGCTGAACCTGCAGGGAGCTGAAGTGTCATTGTAGTTTACCTGTGTGGTTTCCCACACCAAGGACTCTGCCTGACTTTGGGGGCACTGAATGACCGCTAGAAAGAACACAGACTTTGTAGAAAGACTACGTGTGGGTTTGAGTTCTGGCTCTTACCAGTATGACCTTGGACAAGGCACTAGAGCTCTCTGAGTCCGGTTCCCAGAAGTAAAATGGGGTGAGAGACCAGGCTGCCTCCTTCCTGGTGCAGTGCCAAGACCAAGTGTGTGAAGATCTTCGTAAACTAATTCACTGCACATGGTGCCCACGTAAGAGATGCAGTTACTCTGTGGGTAACTGCCCCTTGATGATGAGGTGGGGTGCTGTTCCTGGGCATAAAGGCAGCCCAGTATGGATCGATCTGTCTCTTTTGGCAGCCAGGTGCAGGTGTGAACCTTGGTCAGTCCCCATGCTCTTCTCCATCCCCAGTGCACGTACTAGAGTTTGGACTTGGATCAAAGTCTGGGGCAGCTCTCTCATTACCAGGGCCCTGGAAGCGTGATTGTGCCAGTAGGCTGCCAGTGCCCCCAGCAGCCCATACTGTTCCCCTCTTTCTGCAGGTGCTGCAGCCACCTTCACTGTGCTTAGACCCCCGTAGCACCCACAGGATTGCCCGTCCTCCAGCGCCTCAGTGCGAAGGTGTGAACTCAGTGTGCTTCAGAGCCTCCCCACCATGGTGAGTCCCATGAGGGCCAGGGCAGAGGAAGGACACTGTGGTCTTGGAGCAGTGGGGGTGCCAGCCCTAGGCGTGCTGGAGTTCCTTACACCTTGACGAAGAGACGCTGCTGCCTCCTGAGGTTCAGAGAAGTTAAGAGAGAGTGTCATCGTCCCTCTCAGGGCCGAGTCCCTGCTTCCCTCCATTTCCCAGCTGGTCCCAGGGCCGGGGCTGCAGCCCCTGAGTCCCTGCAGGGCCCATCTGGCCCTGGTCTCAGTCATACATTTAGATTAGAACAATTATTAGTTATCTACTCTGTAACAGACACTGTACCAGGGGCCATGAGGGATCTGATGCCTGTTCCTGAGCCTAGGACAAGTGTGGGCTGGTCCCAGAGGTGGGATCTGCACTGTGGGAGGCTCAGCATGCCCCTGGCGGCATCATTCCAGGCCCGCTCTAGAACTAGATCTGAACCAAAGCAGGCCTTGGACAGACCTGGGTTCAAATTTCAGCCTGTCACCAACCAGAGACCTTCTTACAAGAGACTTGATCTCTCTGAGCTTTTTTTTTTTTTTTTGCCTTCTCATCTGCAGTGTGAGGCCAATTAAGGCCCAGCCTCCAAGTGGCTATGAGGTGTTAATCAGACCAGAATCCTGGGGGCCTCACTCGGTGCCTGACCAACTTCCTTTCCTTTTCTTTTTTTTTTTTTTTTTAAAGATTTTATTTATTTATTTGAGAGAGAGAATGAGAGAGAGAAAGCATGAGAGGGGGGAGGGTCAGAGGGAGAAGCAGACTCACTGCCGAGCAGGGAGCCCGATGCGGGACTCGATCCCGGGACTCCAGGATCATGACCTGAGTGGAAGGCAGTCGCTTAACCAACTGAGCCACCCAGGCGCCCAACTTCCTTTCCTTTTCATCCTCTTGGGCCACTGGGAACCAGGTTTGGCATTGGTCCCCGAGCCCTCCTGTGACTCTGGTTCAGAAGTGGTTGTGAATCCCAGGCAGGACTGTCAGGGGTGGTGGCGGGGGGGGGGGGGGGGGGGGGGGGGGGCGGATACAGTCTCGGAGGGTGGTGGCGCTGGAGGCTGGGCTTCACGTCGAGGCCAGCTCACAGTTTCTTTGCACACCCCAGTCCCCGGAAGGCTCTGAGAGCCACAAGCCCGTGCCCTTACTAGGGCAAGGCCTCTAGCAGTCTCAGTCTTCCTCCAGGCCCTGGGGGAAGCAGCGCGATAAGGCTAACACGGAACCGTCTTTGGAGCCAGGCCAACCTGGTACTTGCTGGCTGTGTGACCTTGGGCAGAGTCACTAAACTATGCCTCAGTTTCCTCTCCAGGCTAATCTTTCCTCCATAGGGTTATTGGGAATATTGAGTGAAACATGCTCAAAAAGCGCTTAGACCCTGGGCCTGGCTCTCAGTCACTACTTGGGAACAGAGCCAGTAATAACAGAGTTTTCATTCGGCTTCCTTCCTGCTGACCTGGCCTGCTCTCCTTAGCCCAGAGCAGGTGGCTTGGCTTTGGCTCCTGCCAGGCCCAGGAAAGGCCAGAATTTGCTCAAGGGAACCAGGTGCCTGCAGGTTTGGGGTAGAAGCCTCCGGGAAAGGCCCCTTGACAGGACCTGGCTCGGCTGCAGCTGCCCAGGGCCACCAGGTGGCGCTAGGAGCCTGCCCTCTGGGTCCTCACCAGGCTCCTCTCTACGACAGAGGCAGAAGTTCCAGCCTAGTCTGCACACCTCGTTCAGCTAGCACCAGCTTTTCAGAAACTGCTTGAAAAGGGGAATAACTGCCTTTTATTCAGTTCTTAAACTACAACAGGTATATTATACTGCAGTCTATTAAGTCCCCGATTTGCTGAGTAGGACAAAAGTCAGAACAACAGGGTGTCCTCCCTGGGTTCTCACAGCTGGTGAGAGGCAGACAGGGGATTTGAGCCCAAGAGCTCATGACCATGACTGCAGAACCCAAAACCTTTGCCACTCTACCCCCCACGCTGTCTACTTCTGCCTGCACCCCATGTCAGCTCAGCTCTACCCTCAGGCCAGCTGCCTGAGACCTTCCCACCAGAGGTTCCCCACGGCCAGGTTCCACTTTCAGCTTGTGAGGACCTGCCCACCTCTTCCTGGTGGTCACTGGTTGCTCAGGTCATCCTAATTTGCTTCTTGGCCCAGCCACCGAATGATTTCACACCCCCAGACCCTGATGTGTACTCTCCCTCTGCCTGGAATATACTTGTCCTTGTTCCCTTCCCCCATGCCCCTCACGCCCTTTACTTCCCTAACTCCTACTTCTCCTTCCCGAAGACTCCCAGGATCCACTGAGGAGGCGGTGCAAGCGCATTCCTCTTGTGTAGCACTTCGCACGGCATGTGGAGATGATCCCTCTGTTTCCATCAAGGGCAGGACCAGCATTCTGTCTGGACCAGCACTGGGCACACTGAGAGGCTCAGGAAATGTTTGGCCGGCACCAGAGGCCCAGTTGGAATAGCCAAGGAGTGTGGGGCCTGTCTGGTACCTTCTCTTGGCACAGGAGCCTCACCTGGGGCTTCTTCTCCTTTGACAGAAGAAGGCTGTTGGGCCCTAATTTTATTAAATTCGTCTAGACTCAGGACTCTGGTTCCCTTTTTTGGTCTATATTGAAGCCCTTTTTGCAGATTAATTTAAACCGTAGTTCAAAACACTTCATAAATTTTGCCCTCAATTAATCCCGAATTAAGAGAACTCACAGAAACCTCCGCCTGAGAAAGTCATGCCCAGTTCAAGGTACTGCCGTGTCTCTGGAGTGTCCCTGGAGTCCTTATGGCTAAGGGGTCTCAACCATAGCAGTGTGGCTGGGCAGAATGGGAGTGTCCCTGCCAGCCACGCCTGGAACTTCCTCCCGGCTCCTGTCTTGCAGACCTCCAAAAAGCTGGTGAACACGGTGGCAGGCTGTGCCGATGAAGCCTTGGCTGGTCTGGTGGCCTGCAACCCCAGCCTGCAGCTCCTGCACGGCCACCGCGTGGCCCTCCGTTCCGACCTGGACAGCCTCAAGGGCCAGGTGGCACTGCTGTCGGGTGGGGGCTCTGGCCATGAGCCTGCCCATGCCGGTGAGTAGTCTGGGACAGAGGTAGGGGGGCAGGTGCTGGGCACAGTGGAGGGGGGCTCCTGGGAGATCCTCGGTGCTGCTAGGAGGTTTAGGACAGAGGCCAGGTCAGGCCCTGGTTCCCGCTGTCTCAATCCCTCAGGCTGTCATCTGGGGCCAGTCATGGTCTTCCTCTGGGCCTCAGTCTCTCCATCTTTAAAAACACAAGGTTGGGCCAAATGATCTCTCGGGCCCTTCCAGCTCTGAGAGTCAGTGATTTTGTGAATCCTGGCTTTCCAGGCCCCCGAGCCCTTCCCCTCCTCCATGAGGCCTTCCTGACTTTTCTAACCTAGAGTAGGATCTCTCTTCTGAATTCCTGCCCCGCATTTTCACATACATCACAGATAGCCCTGGATTGTTTCCTGCTCAGTGCCAGGCATGGCATGTGAGCTCTCCTCGAGAACTCCTGGGGGATGGGGGACCAGGCTTTGTATCCTCTGTTCCTTTCCTGTCTCCCTCGGCAAATCCATCCATCCACTAAGCGCCCTTCGTGAGCACCTGTCGTCATCTGGCACCGTTTGGGGCACAAGGGATATAACGGTGAACCAGAAAGACAAGGTGCCTGCCCTCACAGAGCTCCTGTTCTGCTTTGGGGAGACCGTAACCAGGTAAACGCATAAGTGAAAGAGAGTGTTCCAGAGCGCCTTAAGTGAAGTAGGAAAGACAAGAGAGTGGGGCAAAGGAACAGGGAGTCGCTGGGGATGGGGTGATGACTGCCTCCGTTGGGAGGTCAGGGAAGGCCTCTCCACGGAGACCGCTCCTGAGGAAAGGTCTGTGGAGGGCGACCCAGGTGCTCTTTCAGCACCAAGCCTACCATGGGGCTCACCAAACCATGAAGGCCATCAGCGTGGGAAGGCCCCGGGGACTGCAGACACGGGTCCCCAGCCAGTATCTGCTCCGTCTCCAGGTTTCATAGGGAAGGGGATGCTGACGGGGGTCATCGCAGGAGCCGTGTTCACCTCCCCGGCGGTGGGCAGCATCCTGGCAGCCATCAGGGCAGTGGCCCAGGCGGGCACAGGTAATCCTGGCAGGCGGGAGGGGCTGCTGTGGGGAGGGCAAGCGCTGATGGGGCCCTGCTGGCTGTTCCTGCAGTGGGGACCCTCCTCATCGTGAAGAACTACACTGGGGATCGCCTCAACTTTGGCCTGGCCCGGGAGCAGGCCCGGGCTGAGGGCATCCCTGTGGAGATGGTGGTCATTGGGGACGACAGTGCTTTCACCGTCCTGAAGAAGGCGGGCAGGAGGGGACTCTGTGGCACAGTGCTCATACACAAGGTGAGATTTCCCACGCGGGACACTGGCTGGCGGGCACCCCCCACCCCCAGCCTTCTCTTTCCAGGCAGCACCAGGGACCTGGACCTTTCTCGCCAGCCCATGCCCCCCGCCCCAGGAGGCTGCTCCTTCCCCAGGGCTCCCTGATCCAGGAAGGCCCACCATCCCCTCAACTCCCTAAGCCCAGAATCTAAGCGTTTTCCCAGACCCTTCCCTCTACTTCCCCCACACCCAGCCAGTTGCCCTGCCCTCGTGTTCTGACTCCTGAATTGCCCCTACAATACGGGTGCCTCTCGGAGCCCTGCCCTTCCTGCCCCAGCCTCGGTTCCGTGCCCATGTGCTCATGCCCACCCAGCTGCCCCTGCTCCTCACGGGGGCTCCCTGCCTACTTCCTGCCTCCCCCTCCAGTATGTTCCCCACGCTACCCCAGGGGTACCTTTCAAAAATGCATATCTGACCAGGTTGTTCACCTGCTGAAAGCTTTCTAGGGTTGCAAGAGTCAGTCTAGGCTCCTTGGTCAGGCGCCCACCACCCTCTTGCCCCTCCTCCCCGACTCTCTAAGTTCGTTTCCCGTCGTGTCTCTTAGGCTCCATTAACGCCGGTTCACTGCATGCCTAGGCTGCAGCTTCCTTCTGGGGCTTTGCTGATGCTTCATCTAAGGCTCTGAAAATTCTTTTCTTGTCCAGCCCCGCTTGGGCCTGGCTATCTCCTACGATTCTGTAAGGGCCCGCCGCCGAAGTCCCTCCTGTGCGGAGGCTTCCCTCCTCGGTGCTCCCATGGCATGCTGTTGTGATGGACCACCTCACATTTAGCGTTCAGTTTGTGTGTGTCTGTTTCCCCAGCGCCACCCCAGATTCAGAGTTCCTCCAAGGTAGGGACTGTCACTCAGTCACCTTTTTTCTTTTTCGCACACACTGAATGCTTGGCAAACGGTGGGTGGGTGGGTGTGTGAGCAGGGAAGGACAGCCTGAGTGTATACGCCATGGAGAACCAGCTCTAGGCTAGTAATCAGGAAACTGGCCCCCAACTAGCTAGGTGACATTGGACCAGTCACCTCCCTTCTTTGGGCCCATTTCTCCACTGGTAAAGTCCCTTCTGGCTCCCACAGATTGGGGTTCTTGAAGATTCCAGGCAAGTGCCTTTGAACACAGAGGGTGCGCTGTTCTGCCCTAAATATGGTGGGCCAGGCTAAAGTGGCAGCACCGAGATGCCTTCTTCCCACCTAGAAACTCAGGCCCAGCCTGTACCCTCCCCGCAAGCCGTACGCTGACTCCTTCCCCTTATCTGTGGGTGCAGGTGGCAGGTGCCCTGGCTGAGGCAGGTGTGGGGCTGGAGGAAATCACAAATCGGGTGAGCGCGGTTGCCAAGGCCATGGGTGAGTGCTGGCCCAGGGATTTGGAAGGGGAAGGTGGGAGGTTGAGGCTGACCTTGGGACTGACTAGGCGCAGGTTCCCTGTGGCTGCATAGGACTTTCCAGGTGATTCCCCAGGGGTTGAGGGAAGGTCTCCGTGGGGGAGTTCCTAGGGACTGGTAGCCTAGGGTCCCCAGACTGGGTTTCTCCTTCACCACTGAGGTGATGAATGTGGCATCCTGGCTCAGCGAAGAGGCTGCGGTGGCCAGGGCCCCCAAAGCCTGACACCAAGAACAAAACAGTCACCCTTTCCACACCTCACTTCCCGTAGGGACCCTGGGAGTGAGCTTGTCCTCCTGCAGCATCCCTGGCTCCAGACCCACCTTTGAGCTCTCGCCGGATGAGGTAGAGCTGGGCCTGGGTAAGTTTGGGGCCACCCCCTGTCCCGGCCCCGCCCGCGCCCTGGGTTTTGCCCGCATCTTATGCCCTGGGAGCTGGTGCCAAAGTGGTCTTAGTATTTTTTCTAGGCTTTCTGTTTTGTTGTGTTTTTTTTTTAGTTTATGTATTTAAGTAATCTGTATACCCAATATGGGGCTCAAACTCACACCCTTTGAGATTAAGAGTCACACGTTCTTCTGACTGAGCCAGCCAGGCGCCCCAATGTTAGTATTTTTAAGTGGGCACTTGAGGCCCTTCTGGCCCAGCCTGTCTGATCTCTTTACCTGCTTTGCCATCCGTACCCAGGGCTCTGGCCACAGGGGCTCTGTGCCCCACCGACCTCCTTGCCTTTGCTCACACCCTTCCTGGGCCCCTGGGCCCCTGCCAAAATGCAGCCCTTCCTCCAGAGGCAGTTCAGAGGCTACCCAGCTCTCTTCTTCCTCCCCGCATGCTTCCAAAGTGATGGGCAGAGGCCTCAGGTGGCCTTGGCTGTGATTGCCTCTAGTTGAAGCTACTTAACTAGTTAAAAGTTAAGCGGTTAAGCCTCTGGTTGTCTCCACCACCCAGCCATAAGCTCCCAGAGAGTGGAGACTCTGTATTTTTCATCATTCTGTCCATCATGCCCCACACTCCTCACATCCACAGTGCCTAGCTAGTACTGAGCACTTCGTAAATCCTTGAGAAAAACATGATGAGTGAGTCCCCAGGCCCTGAGTGGGTCAGCAGTGACCAAGTCTGTCCACAGGGATCCACGGGGAAGCTGGCGTGCGCCGGGTAAAGGTAAGTGAACTCCCTGGCCCCGGCTAGTCTAAGACCAAGGCCTTCCAGCACAGCTCATGGTGGCTCTCGCTCTGACAGATGGCAAGCGCCAACGAGATTGTGACGCTCATGCTGGACCACATGACGGCCTCCGCCAACGTGTCCCGGGTGCCTGTGCAGTCCGGTGAGGGGCTGTCATGCTGTCTGCCAGCCTTCTGTCCTACTCTGGGCAGGGGGGCCTGGAGAGTCTCACACTGGTGTTGTGTCTGTCCCCAGGCTCCTCAGTGGTGCTGATGGTCAACAACCTTGGTGGCTTGTCATTCCTGGAACTGGGCATCATAGCCGATGCTGCTGTCCGCACTCTGGGTGAGCCCCACACCAGAAGGGGACTTCCCCAAGCCCTGGAGCTCCTTTCCCTGCAGCCCTTTGAAGCTGGACAGAAGAAAAGCAGCCACAATGGAGTCTTGAGATGGCCCAGAGGAGGGGATGTGGGGGCAGACGGGCCCAAGTCAAACCGTCACTGTACCAGCCGACTGCTGGGTGCCTTGAGCCTCTCTCCTTGTCTGTGAAGAGGGGGCACCAGTAGTTCCTGCTTTTTAGGGTTGTCGTGAGGATTACATGAGATTAAACATACGTGTCACACTTAGCACAGGGTCTGGCACCCAGTGAGCAGTGAGAACTCAGAAAAGGAGACTTGTAATTACCCATCTTCCCTGTAGAGGGGGCACCTCCAGGGAATGTGGTAATTTGGGGCATCCTTGAGGGATGGTGGGAGGGAATCTGGCCATCTCCCTCCTAACCTCAGGGTCCTAGCTTCCAAAGTCCTTGTTTTCGTCTTCCTGTTTCTTTCTCTGATGCTCTGAGGGTAAGTGCCCATCCTCCACTCCTTCCCTCATGGACTTCCATGCTTTGGTATTGCAGAGGGCCGCGGGGTGAAGATCGCCCGTGCCCTGGTGGGCACCTTCATGTCAGCCCTGGAGATGCCCGGCATCTCTCTCACTCTTCTGCTGGTGGATGAGCCTCTCCTGAAACTGATCGGTGAGACCTGGAAGCTGGGGTCATCCAAGCCAGGCCTCCTTGTGGCCAGAAGGAGCCACAGGGGACTTGGAGACAACACCCTATCAGGGCTGACCATCACCTCTGTAGAGACACCCTCTGTAGAGACACTCCAGCCTTCAGCTCTCACTTGAGGAGCTGGTATTAGGATCCTCCCCAGGGACGCTCCATGCTTCCCTTGTATACAGTAGGCATTTGGTATTTGCTTGTTGATATGATGGGAGCCAGGTGGGGAGTCCAGGTCCCACTTGATCCCTGACTGGCTGACCCATGTTTACGAGTTATCCTGCTGTCCCTAGATGCTGAAACCACCGCGTCAGCCTGGCCTAACGTGGCCAAGGTCTCTGTGACTGGGCGGAAGCGGAGCCGGGCCGCCCCTGCTGAGCCTCTGGAGGCCCCTGTTTCCCCTGTTGCAGGAGGTACCAAGCCCTGCGGTTGGGAAAGGTGGCCCAGGGCTTTGCCTTGTGCTCTGAAGGGTACGGGGTGGGCGGGAGCTCTGGTACCCACACCTTCCACACTGGTCGGGGGGGGTTGTGGAAAGGCCGGGTGGCCCTCCGCACCACTGTCCTCCGTCTCCAGGTTTGACCTCGAAACGGGTGATGCTCGTGCTGGAACGGGTGTGCACCACCCTTCTGGGCCTGGAGGAGCATCTGAATGCTCTGGACCGTGCTTCCGGTGACGGGGACTGTGGCACCACCCACAGCCGCGCTGCCAGAGGTGGGTGCAGGGTCCCTCTGGGGTCAGGAGAGGGCTGGTGTAGAACATGCGTTCTGAGATTTTGGCATTTCGTGAACCGGAACAACTTCAAAAGCATGGCAAGTGTTCACGTGGAATGGCCAGCATTTATTTTGCCAAGAGAGATCATTCACAGAACCTGGCACCCCTTGCCCCTTTTTTTTTCCTAAGAAAAGGCTCTCCTAACACTACAAATGTAGAGGGGTGGTTATTACAAAATAAAATGTAATCTTTTTAATATTTTTGTATTTTGAGAGAGGGAGAGTTGGGGGGAAGGGGCAGAGGGAGAGAGAGAAACCCAGGCAGACTCCACACCGAGTGTGGGGCCCGGCACGGAGCCCCATCCCACGACCCTGAGATCATGACCTGATCTGAAACCAAGTCGGACGCTCAACCAACTGCACCCGCACAGGTGCCCCAAATATAATCTTTTTTTTAAATATGTATTTACGTAGGTATGTGTGTATGTATGTACCCCAAAATCAAGAGTCACGTGTTCTATTGAGCCAGCCAGGTGCCTCAAAATGTAATGTTTTACAGTGAATAATAACTTGAGGTTCAAGGGAAACTCCTACAATTGTCCTTGTTTTTCTCAGCTTAACAGAGACTAATGAAAAGCTCTTAATTATCCAGCATAATCCCGTCAAGAATCAGGGCTACCCCGGGCCTGGCACTGATCTTGCTGCTCTGAATACAGCAGTGAGCAAAGCAGATCAGAGTCCCTCGCGGCTCGTGGCTTATGTTCGGGTGGGGGAGGCACACCGTCAGCAGGGACTATCGGGAAGAGATAGAGGGTGGCCGGTCGCGGGGCTGAGGAGGAGAGATGAAGCTGGGAAGCGAGGCGTGGGAGGTCAGGTCGAGGGTGTCTGGGGCAGGCCCCAGCTTCTGGGTGACGGCCAAGGTTCCTGCCAGTCCCCGTTTCCCACCTCTCCCCAGACTGCATCCAGGATGTAGAAAGGGAGCTTTGGGAATCTCCTAGGTTGGTTCCCTCAGCCTCTGCCAGGGGCCATGCCTTCTGCTCGGCAGTGAGGCCTGGGTTGCTTGGTTGGGGCCCAAGAAGAAAGGAGGGAGGGTCTCTTGAGTTCATTTTTCTCTGCCTGCAGCCATCCAGGGGTGGCTGAAGGAGGGCCCACCCCCTGCCAGCCCTGCCCAGCTACTCTCCAAACTGTCCCTCTTGCTCCTGGAGAAAATGGGAGGCTCATCTGGGGCGGTGAGTGCCAGCAGCCCCTGGGACCAAAGGGCTGACCCAGAGGAGTCCCGGACTGGCCAAGGCCCCGGCCAGCCCCATGTGCTCAGTGTTCTGGTCCTCCCCAGCTTTACGGCCTGTTCCTGACTGCAGCGGCCCAGCCACTCAAGGCCAAGACTGACCTGCCAGCCTGGTGTGCTGCCATGGATGCCGGCCTGGAGGCCATGCAGAAGTGAGCCATGCAGAGCCCCATGCTTTAGACCAAGACGGGGCAGGGGGCAGTGGATGGTGTCACCTGCTCCCAGCCAGGCCCCGTCCCCACCCCCATGGTGAGTCCCGGCAGGGAGTCTTACTCATCCTTTTTCCCTGCCAGGTACGGGAAGGCTGCTCCAGGGGACAGGACCATGGTGTGTATTCAGCCCAGCCCTTCCCTCTTGGCAGTATAGAAGCCTTGAAGGCCACCCTCAGTGGCAGGGCCTGTTCTTACTGCCCTCTCCCTCACCTTGGCCAGCTGGATTCCCTGTGGGCAGCAGGACAGGAGCTCCAAGCCTGGAAAAGCCCAGGGGCCAATCTGTTCCAAGTTTTGACCAAAGCAGTCCAGGTGAGTGAGCAAGTTAGTATCTTGCCTGTACCCGTTTCCTCCCCCAAACATGGAGAGCATTACCCGTCTCAGAGGATTGCCGTGAGGCTTGAGGTATGTGGAGCCTCAGGGCGTCGAGGGCATAGCAAGCCCTCAGTAGATGGTAGCCTCTTGCCCTGCCAGAGGTAGGCGAGAGGTGATCTCTCCACCCTGGTGACAGTACTTAGGGTGCTGGTAGGGCTGAGACAGGAGGGTGTAGGGTGTCCATGGGAGGAAGGAGGCCTGCTGGCTTGTCCTTGAACCTGCTCCCATGCTCCCACCACTCAGAGCGCAGAAGCTGCAGCCGAGGCCACCAAGAACATGGAAGCTGGAGCCGGAAGAGCCAGTTACATCAGCTCTGCGCGGCTGGACCAGCCGGACCCTGGGGCAGTGGCAGCTGCAGCCGTCCTCCGCGCCATCCTGGAGGCCTTGCAGGGCCAGGGCGTGTGAGGGCCTCCTGGGCCTCGGTGCCTCTCTCACCACTGTGCAGAGATGACCACTGTCGCTTCGTCCTGTCTTCCAGCTGTTACCCTCCCTCACCGCTGGCCCCCAGGGCCTGTCCTGCGTTCAGCAGGGAACCTCTACCAGCCTCCAGAATTCCTACAGGAACGGCAGGCTGAGTGGGTCGTGTACCACTTTGGCCCTGCCTTTCCCCTCTTCAGGGAGGTGAAATTCAGGGGCCACCCCACTCTGCCCCTAGCCACCTCCGGGCCTCCACGATAGGCATTTTCCTTGGGTGGCAACATGGCCTTGAACTGGCCATGCTAATTCAGTTTTAAGGCTCTTTGTGGAAGGCCTTCTGACGTTGAGTGAGTGTAGAAAAGGAAGCGAATAAAAAACCACATTGAAGCAAGAGCTCCTGCTTCTGCTGAGGGACCTTTTTGCAGGTGTGTGAACCAGTGGGCCCACTAATGCCCCAGGCACAAAGCCTCAGCCCCGATTGAAAATGATCATGACCCATCCCCTACCACCTAAGACCCAAGGGCAGGGTCTGTGCCGCTGGGCTGTTTTCCCATTCCTGTTCTCCAGTACACACACCACACCCGATAGGTGTATTTTTCTTCGCACTAAACTTAAACAGAATTCACATATTCTTCGGGAATCAAATGGGACACTGGAAGAAATCACCACATTCTAAAGCTCAGTGGTTGAACAGAAACTGCACCCAAGCCAAACCCCAGGTCTCTCGAGAGCAACACTGACAGCGGGTGGGCAAGCAGGAAGGGGCTGTGGAGTCTGGCGCACGACACACGCCTGGCCCATCCTTGGTGCAGGGGCGCAGTTAAAGGCACTGGCGTGGACTCAAACCAGACTAAATCCTGATTCTGCTTCCAACCAGCTACGTAAACTCAGGTCTACTATTTAGCCTCTTGGGACCTGTAAAACCAGAATTGTACCCGTCTCATGGGGACATGGATGAGCACTGAAATAAACTGATGAAGGTAAAGCCCCCAGTACAGGCCAGGTGCTTATTCACTGAGAATCACTATCATCACCGTCCCCAACTCCTTCTGGGTCGTCTGCTCCACCGCCAGGAGGTGTCCACAGCTGGTCACCAAGGGAAGGGGGCTCTCCGTCACTTACTTTGCCCAAACTTGGCTGCAGGGCCCCTCAATCCCTGGGCCTCTCTCTCCAGGGTCCCCTGTCCCCTGTGGGTGTGCACCACGGGTCCCGGATCACTAGGTATGGTTATCAGTGTGCACAGGATGCACATACCCAGAAGCTGGGAAGGATACTGACATAAACATCTGGCCTATGGATCCCGATTCTACCATTTCCTGGCCAAGGGACCTCAGTCACCAGTGACCAAGTCCCTTATCCTTTTTGAGTTCTGGATTATAAAACAGGAAACATTTCCTTCCTTGTGAGATAACCCAGTACTCAAGCTTTTCCTTATTAAGGACAATCCACACAGACCACGAGTCACATACGATTCCAGGAGGACAATCACAGGATCTTCGGTGCCTTTTGAATTTCTGCTCCCGGGGCTGAGGGTCAGAACTGTCCAGAGGCTTTAATAAGTTTTTAACCACGATGTCAGTACAGTAGAGAAGGATTTGATTCTTCAACACATGATAAATGGAAATCAAGCTTCAGGTTACAGGCCTCCCACATGGAAAGAGGGGGCGCTGGTCATGTTGACTGAGGTGTCTGGCAGTCATCCCAATGGCTTCAAATGCTCCATCCCCTCGGGAAGTCCAGTCACAGGCCTGCCAGTGGGCCACGTGAGGGTGGGGTGGACCGTTAGCCTCGTCTCCACGTGCTGGGGCAAGTGCACCCAAGCCCCCGGTGTCCTGCTGCTTGTCACTAAGGACGGCAGTATGGAGCCCGGGGCCTGGCAGGGCTCATTCGGAGAGGGTGGGAAAAGCCACAGTGCCATCACAGAAGAGAGGAGCAAGTACTCCAGCACCCCAACCCCAGCTTCTCCTCGGGAGGCAAGTAGCTGCTCACCCTCTAGTGGAACAGGAGACTGGATTTGGCCACCCAAGTCGCCCGAGTGGGAAATGAGGCAGCTTGACACTCAGCAGGGAGCACCTTAGAAAGTGGCCGTGGCCCCAGGGATCTGCTGGGCATGATGCACCACAACTCTGGCTTGTTTCACGGTGAGCTGGAGAGTGAAAATCAGCCGGGCTGGGGCTCTGCCAGCCTGCCCGGGGACAGGCAGAGAAGCCCTGATCCGGGGAGGGGCAGCAAAGGAAGCCTGAGGCCCCCCTGGCGCTCAGCCCTCCTGGACAGCCGGGGGACAGGCTGTTGTTGGGGGAGCAGGCTGCCAGGGTTCGTCGGGTTGCCTGACTGTGACGGGTTTGCATGTCATGGGGCAAGGCCAGGATGTAGGCCAGGGCTGTAGCAGCGGAGCGGAGCCGCACAGTCCCAACGCAGGCGGGCATGAAACAGAACGGCAAAGGGCAGTCAGCCCCTCCACCGCTCTGCTGCCCTTCTCCCCGCTCTCCTTCCGTCACCTCAAGATGTGTGTGCCCAGCCTCACGTGCAGCTGGGCTGGCTCGAGGTAACAGCGGATGATGCCCACCCCACGGTGGGGGTGGCCCAAAGGAAATGCAGGCCTTTAAGGGAAAGCTGCTGGACACCGCCGCGTCCCTCACTTTTCACATGCAGACTGCACTTGAGTCCCGGCTCATCCGCACTGTCGAGAGTTTCTACCACATCCTTAGGGCTCTCGAGGGGAAGTCAGCTTGACTTCACACGCAGAGCGGGGGCAGCAGGAGCAGCTGTGGTGGGGCCAGGGGGGCCGTATGTAAATGAAGACCAAGAAGCTGAGGCCAGGAAGGAGCACGGAAGCTGAAGCCACCAAGCAAAGCGGGTGGGCAGCACACTGGCGGAGGGAGCAGGCCCCGCATGGAGGCCAGAAGACGTCTGGGCCCGGAGCCCAGGGCAAGTGTTGCTGAAACCAGACAGGAGTCCCAGGCAGAGCAGAGCTACTGAGGGGAAGCACCTCCACCTGCTCCTGGCTCACTCCCCATCAGGCAACAGGGGCTGGAAAGACAGGCAGAGGCACGGCAGTTAACAGCCTCACATCAGAATAGCCCCTAACATGCAGGAGCCCCCCCGGGCCTGAGCTGTTCAGATAGACCCCCAACCTGCAGAGCGGTCCCCATCCAAGCCACCACGGCTTTCAGGGATGACCCACAGCCCCTCGGCCTGATAGATACCCCCTCTCACCGCATCCTTCAGGCACTTTGAGTGGCCAAGAACAGGCAAAACCTACCCCAAGCACTCACCCCTTCGGCAAGCGCCCGTTAGATAAGCTCCCCCCCCCCCACGAGACTAGCCCCAAGGCTGGAAGAGTAGAAATTACAACACCCTTTCACCGTGCCCAGGCCCTTCCTTGAGGGAGAGAAGGCCACACTTTCCCCTCATGAAACCACAGGAAGTTGGGGAGGGGCATAAAGACCAGTCCTCTCCCAAGAGACAGGCCCCCGGAGCCCCCTGAGCCTGAGCAGCTGCATTTGCCACAATGGCTGGGATGCGCTACTTTGATACCAGGGCTCCCCATCAGCCAACCTAACCCCACCTTCAAGCTACTTGGTTTCCCACCACGCTACGGAGTGTTCTTCCTGGCAAGGCCCAAGACTTTCCTGGGTGACCCTTCTCGAAACCTGGCCCTACCCCAGCCTGGAAGGGGAGACCAGGACCCCATACCTGTCCTTCAGTCAGGATCCCTGGCTCTGGGCGTTTCCAAGATGAAACCAGGAGGATGTAGAACACCAGGAGCCCGAAGAGCACCACCAGCATCCCGAGGCTGTTGGCAAAGACAGCCTCACTGGGCAGACTGGAATATAGCTGGGTGGCATTTTTCCTGAAGATGACAAAACAGGGTGGGCCCTTGAGAGACTTTCCACCCGTGTTTGCCCAACACCATTAGCAGATGGTGAGAAAAGCTTCCAAGGACCATCTCTGACCTGGAACGTTAACATACTAAGTCCCTACCACCACGCAAATATCTACAGACTGCTTTCTACCTCTGCGGGAACTGAAGCTCAGAGAGGCAGGTGAGCTTGCCCAGCGTCAGAAAACTAGTAACTAGTAAATGGCAGAGCCAAGACTTAAACCCCAGTCTGACCTCCTACCTTATTTGCTTTCACTACCCACCCCCTGTCTTAAAAGAACGGGGGACGGTAGCGGTGAGGCATGCAGGCTGTAACCCCAACCCAAACCCCAGCGCCGCCGCTTACTGGCTGTGTGCCCTCAGGTCAGTTACTTAACCTCTCTGTGCCTCAGTTCCCTTCTTTGTAAATGGCAATGGCAATGACAACAGTATCTATGTTGTAAAATGATTAAAGGGTTAAATTTAAGGTGCTTAGAAGAGTTTCTGACGCACAGCAGGTACTAAGTCAGTTTGATGGTAGATACACGTTTGCTGACCAATTTACCGATCTCAACCTAAAGACTCCAGGACCTTCCAGATCAGGAACAATCCCAACCCCAAAGGCTCCCCTCCCTTGGCTAAGTCCTATGATCACAGGGTACATCTTTTGAAGACCCTATGCCTTCCCCTCCATGTCAGAGTGGGGGGCCCCATCCCACTCACAGACTGAAGAAAAGCTTCTCATTGATGCCGGAAATGACAGATGCAACGGACAGGGAGAGGATGATGACGCCAAAGAAGAAGTGGATGGGTTTAAGGAGGCTGCGCAGCCACACGGACGCCCAGGGCAGCAGGAAGACGGCAAAGCCCAGGAACCACTGTGAACACAGGGAGGGAGAACCTGACGGCCCTGTGCTGGGCCCAGAGGTGCAGCGGGCCATCCCGCCCCACCACGACCTCCTACCCTGCAATGGTCCCTCACCCCTCTTTCCCAGCTCACACCTCCCACCAGGTGCCGCCCCTAGCTTCTGCACTGTGGTCGCCTTCTTCGCCAAACCAGAACGTTCCATGAAATGCTTAGCTACAAGCCCGGTCTCCCGAAAGCCCAGCCATCCTTGTACGTCCCTGCTTCCTTCCAGTCCTGGCCCATAGAACTCCTCCCTTGTACGGGGCTGGCCTCAGAATGCAGAAACCACTTTCAGAATTGCTTCTGGTTCAAAGAAAGGTGGGAATGGGGAAGGTGGCAAAGATGACCTAGCGTCAGCGTGGCGTGTGCTGTGATCGGGGCAGCTGAGCGTGCCCCAGGACGACAGAGGGGCAGCGTGACAAGTAAGAGAAGGAGCAGGTGAGTGTGGGAACCGGCAGTCTCCTCCGGCCATTTCAGCTGCCGACGCTACGGGGTGTGCCCTGCGGGGCCGTCTCCAGGCGGTGAGCAGAGGGAGTGTGCGGTGCGGGTGAAAGGGCAGCCCCAACCAGAACCCCCAGCCGCCAGCCGGCAGCAGGAACCCGAGGGAGGGCACGCACCTGGCAGGCAAACAGGAAGACGGTGACGATGCCCAGCCAGCTGTGCAGGGAGTAGAGGTTGGCGACCTTGGAGTGGCGGTGGAACTGAAAGACGGCGACCAGCCCCAGCACGGTCAGGATGAAGGCCAGCAGGTGCAGGGCCGCGTGGCCAATCTTCCATGGCAGCTTGGGCCCTGCCCAGGACTGCGGCAGGCGGTACACCAGCGAGGCTGCAGAAGAGAACATCCCAGGGCCCGGCCTCTTCCCCTCGTGCTGCCCCACACTACTGCGATCGACGTTATCATCGTTCCCATTTTACAAGCGGGGAAATGAGGCTCCCCTGGGCCCCGAGGCCCAGCTCTGAATGCATGGGGCAAAGATGGGTCTGGCGGGAGTAAGCAGCTTCCTCGTGGAAGGACCTGACCAGGGCATGAAAGGCTCCAATCTCCTGCTCCCTAAAGCAGAAGTTGGCAAACTACAGCTCACGGGCCAAATCCAGCCTGCCACATGTTTCTGTAAGCAGTTTTGTTGGAACATAGCCACAAACATGTTTTGGGGTTATCTATGGCTACTCACAATACAGTAACAGAGATGAACAGTTGCAACTCAGGTCATATGGCCTGTAAAGCCTTTGCCATCTGGCCTTTTACAGACAAAGTCTGTCAATCCCTGCCCTAGAGAATCTGTAAAGCTACCCTCCTCAGACGCCCCCATTCTCACTACTTCTTCCTGCAAATGACACCTGGGCCCAGAGGCAGCCCGACCTACCCCACTCCCAGAGCCCCAAACCCAACAGTGACAAAGGCCAGCCCCGGGAAGGGAGAGCTCTGCCCCAGCCGGGTCTGGGTCATGGAATGTCTGCCATGACCTCGTACTCACCAGCACTGTAGAGTACCACTAAGCCAACAACCATGAGCACTGGGTGATAGTTGAACATGAGAATGGTGCCATCCCAGGCAAAGCCACCATGCCACAAATGCATCCAAAAGATGGTGAGGATGATACACATCAAGCCCAGGAACCACAGTGAGTAGAAGGACAAGTAGAACCATCCCATGGCCATTCTGAGCAGGTGCTCCTGGAAGAAGCAGACGTCACACATCCCTGCTGGCTCTGCGGGCTTGAGTGCACCTCACCTACCAGCTAGAGGAGTAACACCGAGCTCGCTCTTGCTGGAAGGGTGGACACTTCTCACTTTAGTTCTCCTGCCACCAGCCTGGGCACCGCCCCATGAGACCTGGAGTGCTGGGTAGGCCTGACCTCTGATTGTGGACAGTAAGGATGGCCCCACCCCAGTACCTGGCAGCACACAGTGCTGGGGCCGGCTCTGGAGAAGGGCCAGAGGTCAAGTCTCTCGGCCCAAAGCCCTGGGATTAGCCTCCCTTCACAGAACCAAAAGGTAAAGAATCCACCCCACCGTACCCCACAAAAAAGAAGGGACAGGAATCCAAATCCAGGCTAGATCACACAAATGCCTAGGCCCTCAGTTCTACCAGAAGGAGGCAAAATTATCATCTGCAAGGAGCCAACACACTGTTAGGCCAGCGGAGAGGAAGTCCTATGATCTCCCACTTCTACAGGTAAGTTCTTCGCCAGACGGTGAACTCTGCGAGGCTAATCCTCCCACTGAGGAAGTAAGATCGGGACTTCCCTCTGGGGTCCCCACACTCCACACCTTGAATTGGACAGCAGCCCTCAGATGTCTCTGGGCCTGAGACTTCTGCTTTCTCTTCCTCTGAGGAAAGTTCAGAAGAGAAAAGAGGAAGCAAGAACTCATGGTCTAGAAAGCAAGAGTTTATTTTGAGATTTCTCCATGTCCTTGATAAACTCAGAAACCAACTCTGATTTCAAGACAAATGCCTAGGGCCCTGAGCAGCTGCTCTTACAAACCAGGCAGCTGGGGTGCGGGCTGGCAGGCACACACACAAAGCCACGGGACCACGTCTGCGTTCAGGGGGCGTGTAGGCAGCACAGGCCTAACTCTCAAGGCTGTCACCCTGTCCCGCAGACTCACACCAAGGAGGGGACGCTGTGGCATCCTGCAGTTGAGATCCCTCAATCTGAACCAGCTAACAGAAAAGGAAGGCCCTGAAACAGCCAAGAACTCCCATGGCGATGAAACACTTGATTCCTCACCTTTAGACTTAGTGACAAGCTGACAGAGTGGTGGCCGAGGCTCCAATTCTTATGAAGTGGGGCACCTTGAGCAAATCACTTAGCATTTGTAGGACTCGGTCGTCTCACCTGCAAGAAAGTCATGGTAATAAGAATATACTGAAGAGCAGCTAGGAGCAGACACCCCACTAGAACCCATGAACATTATGATCCCATTTGCTCCCATGAGCAGTTATCATCCCCATCTTATAGACGAGGAAACCAAGGCTCAGGAAGATTAAATACCAGCATTAGGACCCAGTAAGTTTCAGGAAGTTTCAAAGCCTTGTCTGTTTGGCTTCAAGGCTCCTGTTTTTTCCTTGACCACAGGTTGTCGAAAGGGCAAGTAAGAAAATGTCCATAAGGACATTGTGAGAGCAAAGTATTCTCCTTTTCTTGGTGTTGTCACAGCAGTTCATCCTACCTACAAACTACATACAGCCTGAAGCTCGTGGCCTTCATGGCAGCCCAGGCCTGTCGGTGGCCCTGATACTAGGCTATGCCAACTCTTTCCACAGCAGGTGTCCACCTAACCAGAAACAGACACTGAACTCTCACAATGTGACCCGAGTTGGCAGTAGTCACTGAGAAAGGAAGATCCGAGGGGCTGGGGGAAAAACAAGCTTCCATAAGGCCAAGGGAAAATAATGCCACCATCTTCCTAGGAGTTTCATGACTCAACTACTAAGCTCAGAGATTTGCCACCCAGCCTCAGAGGTGTCCCCTTAGGCCCCGTAAGAGCAGAGAAAGTTTCAGGTCACCAGATGTTCAGTCACCTCCCGGTGAGGTCGGCATGAAGCACTTGGTCAGCAGGCTCCATCCACCAGACAATTATCTTTCATGACTTCCTTTTCCTTTGGAGAAGAAAAAACAAAAGTAAATATCATCCAAAAGGGCTGTGTCCACCCTTCTCGAAGAGGTCCTGGATTACGGCTCTGGGACAGACTTAGAGTTCACAATTGGGACACTTTTCTGACAACGGGCTATGATGTTATACTGCTCACAGTACGCAGATGACCCTACCTCTACGCGAAAGTGCAGAAGAAAAAAGAAGAATGCAGTAAAATTGCAACCCTAACACTGAGAATATTCTATCATTTATTCCAAGAAAGTAGGTTGTGCTATGATTTCAGGATGTGCTCACCATTGTTTGGTCTCTGATTCTGTCTGCACTTGGTCGAGCCCCATGCTAAGGCAGAAGTCACCATGCCCTTCTATAAGGGCCTAATGGAAAATATTTTAGGCTTTGCAGGCCAAAGTCTCTCTCCCAACTCTGTCATCAACTCTTCTGATGTAGTGCAAAAGCAGTCATAAACAGCACCTTCACAAACGAACACAGCCATGTGTCCAAAAAACTTTATTTAGGGGCACTGAAACTTCAGGTTCAGGTCATTAGTACAAATCAGAAAATATTATCCTTTTCATTTGTGTTAATCTTTTAAAAATGCAAAAACCATGCAGGCGGTGTGTCTTACTCTATCGACCATGATCTAAGAAATGTACTCTCCAACCTAATACTCTCCTCAGTCCCTTGACAAAAAACGATTCTCCCTGGCTGCTGTAAAAGAGATCA
The DNA here is from genome assembly GCF_003265705.2 of Callorhinus ursinus. NCBI lineage: Eukaryota > Metazoa > Chordata > Mammalia > Carnivora > Otariidae > Callorhinus > Callorhinus ursinus. The sequence continues at coordinate 8,955,987 of NW_027397113.1, read as the reverse complement.
GGCCTCGGTGTAAGAAATGGGTAAGCTTCCATTCAGCCCTTGATCTTAGGAAAAGGCTCTATTCCAAACTCTTACAATATTACTTTTATAATTTAGAACTACAAATAGATGAAGGAACAGAAAGTCAATTTGTTGCCCCCGCTTCCAGGATGAATGGTGGGGATTTTGGAAACCCTGAGAATCAGACTTCGCGGTCAAGTCCTACACTCTTCTCTTACAGATCAAAATCACTGGAACCCAAAGAAGGAAAGCGACTTGGCCACGATGAGTGGCAGAGCTGGTACAGGAACCCGGGTTCGCTTCCCTCAGCTCCAAGGACTCCTCACGTCCAAACGTGGCTTCTGTAAAGTCAGGGCTCAGGAGTGAGGGCCCCTAAGTTTCAGTCGGGAGGTAGATAGGCAAGGCGCTCCTTGGCGCCACAGTGATTACAGACCCGCCCTTCCAGACGGCCCCGGTCTGGCTCAGGTGTCCGGAGAACCGTTCCAGGAACCCGGAGCCCGATCCCCGACTCTTCTGCGGGGACGAAGGGCTGTTGGTCCTAGCTAACCTTCGGTGACAATAAGGGCGAGGGGCTCCGCCTGCTGACTGCGACTCCCGAAGCGCTTTCGTGCCTGTACAACCACACCACACCTGTAGAAGGAAGGGCGCGGACAACGGTGTCCATTTCCTACAGGAGAAAGCTGAGGCCGAGTGAAGGGTAGCGACAGCGCGGAGAGGTAGTAGCGGAGCCAGCGCTCGAACCCAGATCCCTGAACTCCCCATCCGAGCTCTTTCTCACCCCCGAACCACAGTGGGTCGCAGGGGTCTCCGAGACCCGCCTCTCGCCCCCCGGCGCGGTAGCTACCAGGACTCCAGGCGGACGGAATCCCGGACCCTGCCGGAGGGGCGCGACCGTGCAGACCGCACCGCAGCCCCAGGGCTGTGAACCGAGCCGCCTCCTTCTCTTATAGGCTCACAGCACTTCCGGGCGCGCGCGCGGCCCCCTGGGAAATGAAGTCAGAGGTTGCAGACTTCCAACTCCAGTTCCTTCGCGGGCGTGTCTTCCCCAGGGAGCGCCGCCAACAGTTCGGCCCGGTCCCTCACCCCCAGCTCGTGTGTGGGCGGACGCGAAGCCTCTCGTCGGGGACTGGCCCTCAGCAAGGCCGCGGGGCAGCGTCTGGGAAGGTCAGGAGCTGGACGCGGCGTCGCCGGGAGCAGGAGAGGAGCGGGCCCAGGAAAGCGGCGGCCAGATATGGCAGCCGGGCTGGCCACAGAGCGCGGAGCGAAAACCGAGGACCGGCGGATAACACGGTACCGACGGAGCCCGCGTCCGCCATCTGCTGCCGGGATTTATTTATTTTTTTTAAAAAGATTTTATTTATTTATTTCACAGAGAGAGATAGCGAGAGCAGGAACACAAGCAGGGGGAGTGGGAGACGGAGAAGCAGGCTTCCCGCGGAGCAGGGAGCCCGACGCGGGGCTCGATCCCAGGACGCTGGGACCATGACCTGAGCCGAAGGCAGACGCTTAGGGACTGAGCCACCCAGGCGCCCTACTTCCGGGATTTAAAACCGGTTTCCGGAAGCCAGGACGGCGTCCCCATGACAACCGACGTTGGGGCTTTGAGGTGAGAGTGCTTGAGGAGTGGGTGAGGTGACCAGAATCGGAATTTTTGTTTTTACTGTTTTGGGTGTTTTTTTGTTTTTTTGGGGGGGGGGTTTGCCAAGGGAGCCGCATTTTGAGGTGGATTGGGAAGGATTGGGAGGAAAGCTGCTCTGGGGACAAAGGGAACGCGGCAGGGAGCGTGGACAGACCGAAGACGGCTTCGTTACCTCGCGAATCTCTGCCTCCTTAAAGCGGAGGCGATGGGCCTCCTTCCCGTAGAGTTGGCGGCGGGCGGCTCTCTGTCACGGATCCTCACGACAGCCCGCCGCGGTGGCCCGTGAGGTCGTGGTTTAGAGCGCGGGGCGTTGGTGTCGTCCCCCCGCTGTGAAGCCTGGCTCTGCTCCCCTGCGACCTGGAGGCACGACTTGAGCTCTGACCCTGGGTTCTTGCCTGTATAACGGGGGGGCTCCTTCTTTCCCACCTTGCAGAGTAGTCGCGAGGATTAAAGGAAGTTGTCCTGGTGGCCAAGTGTATCATGGTGCTGGTAGTAGGTGATAGCTGTCCGCTCAGAGAAAGTGCCATCATGCAGCCACTAAGGTGGGACTTCTCCACCAGCGGAGGGGGATGCGGTTCCTTAACCTCTCAGAGCCTCTGTGTGGTATGGGGATTAAATTCATACTAACGGCTGCTTCTCAAAATGGGTGTAGGATTAAGTAACCTGACGAATATAAGAAGAGCTTGTAAATTGTAAAACATTTTGCAGACGTTAATTTAATCTCATCCTCTTACACCTCAGAGCATTTTGAAATTTGTTTATAGATTTGACCCAGCTGGAGGGGTCACAGGACACCTGCAGAGCAATTTCTGGGCCTTGGATTATGTGAAAGTAAAGACTCAGCCCCCCTTACCTGGTGCCACTGTGTTGCCACCCCCTTAAACATAGAGTTTTGCAGGAGAGCACTATTTCCTCTGCCCTGCCTGCACCACTTCCCACTTCTGCGCCAACATCTTTCCCACCTAGTACATATCAGCCTGTCTGTTAAATGAGAGGCAGCTTTGGGCATTGGTTAAAAGCACAGACTCTGGACCCAAGCTGCCTGAATCCCAATCCCAGCTCTGTCACTGCTACTAGCAGTGTGACCTAGGACAAATTATTTTACCTCTCCGAGCCTCAGCTGTCCTATCTGTGTAATGGGTAGAGTAATACTAGTGTGTCTTCTACTTCATGGGGTTATTTTGAGAGTTACAGAATTTTAGTGCTTAGAATAGTCCCTGGCAGGGGTGCCTGGCTGGCTCAGTCCGTGGAACATGTGACTTGATATTGGGGATCAGTGTCATGAGTTTGAGCCCCATGTTGGATGTAGAGATTACTTAAAAAAAAAAAAAAAAAAAGAATAGTCCCTAGCATACTGTAAGTGATTATATAAAGGTTTGCTGCTGCAATTAGTATTAGAATTAGTATTAACTGCATGACCCAGACAGTCACTCTTTGTAGTGCTCCTAGATTCCTTTGAACTCAAAAGTGGAAAGAGCTCTGCGTTGGGGCGCCTGGCTGGCTCAGTTGGAGGAGCATGTGACTCTTGGTCTCAGGGTCATGAGTTCGAGCCCCACGTTGGATGTAGAGACTACTTAAAATGAATAAATTAAAACTTAAAGAAAAAAGAAAGAGCTCTGCATTTAGAAGTTTCCAGGCATGCAGAAAGTTTGAGGGTGAAGGTCCCTAGGAATGACTAGTTGGGTTTTTTGGGAGGTGGTAGTGTTTTTGGTCTTTGATGTATCCCAAGCAGCTAGAATGGGACCTGGCATGTAGCAGGTCCTCAGTAAATATTTACTCTATTAATGAATTTCTAACCACCTCTCTCTCTCTCTCTCTCTCTCTCTTTCTCTCTCTCTCTCTCTTTTTTCCTTTTTGCCTCAACAGGCCCTTGTCTTAGAGCAAGGAAAACAGCTCTGATTTGAGGAACTAGTGCTTCTCCCTCAGTGCTGGGGAGAAAGCCAGGAGCTGTCTTCTGGGGAACTGTGGAGTGTGCCCCTGGGGACCCAATAAAGCAGAAGGAAGATGCTCCAGACCAGTAACTATAGCCTGGTGCTCTCCCTGCAGTTCCTGCTGCTGTCCTATGACCTCTTTGTCAATTCCTTCTCGGAGCTACTCCGGATGGCTCCTGTCATCCAGCTGGTGCTCTTCATGTGAGTTCAGTGGGTGGGACTGGACAGCTGAACCCGAGCGGTTTGAAAGCTCTGACAATTGTGATTTAGCATTTTAAAGTTATTAATAGAGAAATCTTAGGGAAAATAAAATTTCATGTATCTTGAGTACTCCACAGACATGTCACAGATCCTGTATTTATATGCTTCTAATAAGGGTCTAGGATCCAGGGAGCAGTCAGAGGGTTATTTTCTCAGTCTGTGAGTAGAAGTATTATCTTACATTGCTATGAAAGAGGATTACAGAACAGTGAGCTCAAAGGGCAGTCAAATCTGTTATGTATATGGGATGAAGCTGTTGGCATTTTTCTTCCACAATGATTGATAGACTCCACGAGGCAAGTTATTAACAGAAAATCAGTCTTTGACACTGTCTTCCTTCATTCAACAAGCGTTCATTGGCCTGCCAGACAGTGTTCTAGGTACAGTAGTAAAGCTGACAATTTCCTGCTCTCACAGGATTTCCACTCAAATGGAAAAAGACAATGAATACATTTTTTTAAAGATAATTTTGAATAGTAACAAATGTACAGTGGATGGAAAGCGGGTGGGGCGGAGAGGGGAGGGCTCCTTGAGGCAGTGGGGTTAAAGGAGGGTTTCAGAAGAGGAGACATTGGAACTGAGACTTGAATGGCCCTAAGACACCAGCCGTGCAAAGATCAAGGGAAAGGTGTTGCCATCTGTCTAGGCGGAAATGTCTGGCAGGCCCAGGTTATGTGACAGGCGGGGCTGGCTTTTTCTGGATATAGGGAAGAAAGCAGCTTCTCCTCCCAAGTGTCTAGAAGGTCAAGAGCACCAGAGCAGGAAAGCTTTGTCTGTGGGCTGCACCTCACTGATGGGGCCAGCAGGGAGTTCGAGACTCATGTCATTTGGGACCCAAAGCCCATGCCACTGTTGGGGGGGGGGTGTGGTTTCAGGGGCCTAGAGCACAGGGAAGGCCAGACTTCATGGTGTCCCTTAGGACTTAGGGCCAACTCTTGGGTCGTCCCACAGACCTCCATTTGGCTGTATTTTGTTTGATGTCTGCAGCATCCAGGATATCGCGATACTCTTCAACATCATCATCATTTTCCTTATGTTCTTCAACACCTTCGTCTTCCAGGCTGGCTTGGTCAACCTCCTCTTCCACAAGTTCAAAGGGACCATCATCCTCACAGCTGTGTACTTCGCCCTCAGCATCTCCCTTCATGTCTGGGTCATGGTAAGAGCGGAGCTCTTGAGTTCCTGAATCCTTAAGGGGCTAGAAGTATCTTTTTTCTAGGAATCCAGCCTCAATTTTTTACATCTCACAGAAACCTTGACAGGAAACAGGTGTGTTTGTGGTGAATGAATGTGGTGCCGCCTGGGCTTGGGGAAGTTGCATAAGGCACTTCTGCCCGACCTTTTGTGTTAAAGAACTGCCTTATCCAAGAGTCAGGGGACACTTCTGGAATATTCTGTGCACCTTTGCCCCAAAACAGTCCTGGTAAAACAGGAAGGTGACTGTGTTTCATCATTAGCTGTTTGGGCAGGTGGGTGTTGGGACAAGGTATTCTTAGACATTGGTGTCCCGTGGGAAATGGCCAGGCCAAGAGTGTCACTTGCCCTTTAGTGCTTCATGCCCTCTGCTCTGTGCCCATCACACCAGAAGGACTCATCTCCAAGGTGCTGACACGGCCTCACAGCAGATCCCAGTTTTCATGGTTCAGATTCTCCTGCTTCACGAATTGTTCCATCTCTTTGGGTATTGCCGGTGTTTCTCATACTCATTTTGATGGAACGCATTAAAACCTCAGGGTTCTCTAGTCACTTCTCTACTAAAGCCACCTTCTTAGACTGAACCTTCTCTTAAGTCGCCCTTGTTATTCCAGAGAGAAGTAGAGCTCACGGGAAAGAAATAGCAGTGCCAGAGTCTCTTAAGCGCTTCCTGAAGAGGATTGTCTCTGCTCTGGTTCTTGGGGCCAAAATAGGTCCTGGCTTTGTACTTTGTGCTCTAAAGCTGTTAATCTGATTAAACCCTGAGTGTACTAAGCCTTTATCTGACAGGAACTGAGCTTGAGATCTTCAAGGAAAGACAGTGACCACACTGAACTGAGATAATGTGTATCACTTCTCCTTGGAAAAGGCTATGGAATGAAAGGGAATAAATAGCTTAGTTCAAACTCTCTCCTCCAGGGTTAAAAGGATATTTCCTTTGCACAGAAAAGGGAGTTTGAAGCTCCTTTGAAAAACACTCCTTGGGGTTGTGGGAAGAGAGAAGGAGGCTGAGATTAGCCTGATTTGAAACCAAGCGGCATTTCTGCAGCTAACCAAGTTGGAGATTCTAGGGCCTCATCTGGTCACTAACCTTTCCCTGTCTACTCATGTCTCCTTCAGAACTTACGCTGGAAAAACTCCAACCGCTTTGTCTGGACAGATGGACTTCAAACGCTGTTTGTATTCCAGAGACTAGGTAAGGACCAGAGCAACCTCAGGCCTCCCTTCAGTGGCACCCATGGCTCAGGCAACTAAGGGCCGCGATCCTGGCTTTCACAGTCCATCACGGCCAGCATGGGACGAGTAAAACAGCCATGACAAGAGCAGGAGGGATGGTGGCCGGCTGCCCTTGCAAGGGAGGCACTGGGAAATCAGGGGGCAGGGCCCCTCCGCCTTGTTAGGTTGTGTTCTTTTTTTTTTTTTTTTTTAAGATTTTTTATTTATTTATTTGACAGAGAGACACAGAGAGAGAGGGAGCACAAGCAGGGGGAGTGGGAGAGGGAGAAGCAGGCTTCCCACGAGCAGGGAACCCGATGCGGGGCTCTATCCCAGGACCCTGGGACCATGACCTGAGCTGAAGGCAGACGCTCAACGACTGAGCCCCCCCCAGGCGCCCCGTTAGGTTGTGTTCTTAGCCTGAAACGGATATTCAGGAGCATCACTGACGCTTCTTTCCTGCGTACTGCCCACAGCGGCGGTGTTTTACTGCTACTTCTACAAGCGGACAGCTGTGAGACTGGGCGATCCTCGCTTCTACCAGGACTCGTTATGGCTGCGCAGCGAGTTCACCCAAGTCCAAAGGTGACCGCTTCTTGTCACACTGATGGATGGATGCCTTTCCTTCCTGACAGAGGCTATGTTTGTGGCTCTGTGGGGTGGGCGTCGGCCCTATGCACAGGAAGCACCTTGACTTTACTAGGACCGTCTCTGGCCACTTGTGTTCAGCCATCAAGAAGGAAGATCTTCCGTCTTGCAAATTGAAGTGTTTCCCAGTACAGGCTTCAGTACATAACCCTCCCCGGCCTCCACCTCGGTTCTGCCCCTTTTCCTTTCCTGCTCTGTGCCCCTCTTCTCACACAGTGCTGTGAGGCTTGATCCTTGGGAGGCTGTCACTTAGCCTGGTACAGGAGGGGCTCCTGGCACCTGCTTTCTTTGCAGCAAACATAATTAATGGATGCAAAGAGTGACATTTCTGAGCTCCTGACTGATCACACTGTAGACATTTAGATTTTATACCTAAGGTGGCTTTTTTTACATTTTATAAATAGGAAATAAATCGAATTCTTTTTCCGTACATGGTAGAGTCTGTTTGTGTAGCTACATCTCTTCCCAGATAAGAAGCATGTCAAGTCCTGGCCTTAGCATTTACTTGACCCAGTGGGCAGCTTGAACCACAGAACAAATAAAGATATTTATTGAGTGCCGTTATGAGTATAAGCTATTTTTGTAGAAATTCGAGGTGCGATCTGATGCCCCACCCCAACCCTTGGAGTTCCAGACTTCTGTGCCTTTTTTTTTTTCGGGTTTTATTTATTTATTTATTTTAGCTGAGAGAGAGAGAGAGAGAACGTGTGTGCATGTATGCATGTGCACCTGGGGTCAGGTGGGCGGGGGAGGAGTAGAGGGAGGACAAGCAAACTCCGCGCTGAGCAGGGAGCCCGACATGGGCCTTGATCTCATGACCCTGAGATCATGACCTGAGCCGAAGCCAAGAGTTGGACGCTTAACCAACTGAGCCACCCATACGCCCCTGGACTTCTGTGCTTTATTCAGCACAGATCCCTTAACTGCCCTCAGAAGAATAAAAATGTTCCTTAGCCTGTTTTGGCAAAAGAAATTTTTTAAAATTCATATGCCCATGGTATCAGTTTTCTTTTGCTAGAATAATGTGTAACAGACTACCACCAAACTTCAGTGGCAGGTACCAATAAATAGTTACATGGCTCTTGAGCCTTGGGGTTCAGCTGATTGGGCCGGTTCAGGTGATTTCTGCTGGGCTTGCTCATGTGTCTGTGGTCATCTGTGGGTCAGCCAGGCAGCTGTGATGATCTTGGGATTTGGGGCTTTTGGCTAACCTAGGCTGGTCTCAGCTGGACTGACTGGGCTGTCCTGGTTCTCATGAGTCATCGTCCAGAGGACTAGCCTGGGTCTGTTCACATGACAGTGGTAGAGGAGCAGAAGAATGAGCTCCATTGTGCAATCTTAACTTCAAGCCTTTGCTTGTATTGTGTTCTCTTGGACTCCCATTGGTCAAAGCAAGTCATATGACTGAGCCCAGAGCCCAGGTGGGAAAGCACTGCAAAGTGTCCTGGTAAAAGGCACAGATAGAGGGAGGGCCATTAATTCAGTCTAACCACGTCAGAAGGTTGCTCTGTAAAACTCATCATTCAGGGCGCCTGGGTGGCTCAGTTGGTTAAGCGACTGCCTTCGGCTCAGGTCATGATCCTGGAGTCCCGGGATCGAGTCCCACATCGGGCTCCCTGCTCAGCAGGGAGTCTGCTTCTCCCTCTGACCCTCTTCCCTCTCGTGCTCTCTATCTTTCATTCTCTCTCTCTCAAATAAAAAAATAAAATCTTTAAAAAAAAAAAATAAAACTCATCATTCAGAAGCATTTTAGCACAGGGGTGGGCAAACTTTTCCTGTGAAGCTCCAGATAATAAATATTTTAGATTTTGAGGGCCATATGGTCTTTGTTGCAACCATAAGCATACCTTGCTTTATTGCGCTTCACAGATACCGTGTTTCTTACAGATAGAAGGTTTGTGGCAAACTCATGTTAAGCGAGGATGTTGGCACCACTTTTTTCAACAGCCTTTGCTCGCTTCATGTCTGTGTGTCGCATTTTGGTAATTCCCGCAACATTTCAGACTTTCTCATTTTGATTATATGTGTTATGGTGCTCTGTGATCAGCGATCTTTGATGTTGCTATTGTAATTATTGGGGGCACAATGAAGCGCACCCCTGTTGGTTAGCAAGTTTAGGCCATAGATGTTCAGCATGTTGTGATTCCACCGACTGGCTGTTCCCCGTCTCTCTCCCTCCTCTGGCCTCCCTATTCCCTGAGACATGACAGCATTGAACGTAGGCCAGTTAATAACCCTACCATGGTCTCTGAATGTTCAAGTGAAAGGAAGAGTTGCATGTCTCTCACTTAAAATCCAAAGCTGGAATGACTAAGCTTACTGAGGAACACATGTCAAACGCCAAGGTGGGCTAAAAGCTAGGCCTCTTGGGCCAAACAGTCAAGTTGTGAATGCAAAGGAAAAAAATGAGAAGCGCTGCTCTGGCATTCACACAAACAAAGCATAGCAGCCTTGTTGCTGATACGGAGAAAGTTTGAATAGAAGATCAAACCAGCCTCAACGTTCCTATAAGCCCAAGCCTAACCCATAGCCAGGCCCAAACTCTTCAGTTCTGTGAAGGCTGAGAGGGGTGAGCAAGCTGCCCAAGAAAAGTCCAAAACTAGTGGAGGCTGGTTCATGAGGTTTAAGGAAAGAAGCCAGCTCCATAACATACAAGTGCACAGTGCAGCAGCTGCAGCAAAAAGATTATGACTGGGGACACTTGGGGGGCTCGGTTGGTTGAGTGACTGCCTTCAGCTCGGGCCATGATCCCGGGGTCCTGGGATCAAGCCCCACATTGGGCTCCTTGCTCAGTGGGGAGCCTGCTTCTCCCTCTGCCTGCCACTGCCCCTGCTTATGCTCTCTCTCTCTTTCTCTCTGACAAATAAATAAAATTAAAAAAAAAAAAAGTTACAACTCACTGAAAGCTCAGATGATGGTTAGCATTTTTTAGCAATTTTTTATTTTTAATTTTATTTTTTTAAGGATTTATTTTTTTAGAGAGAAAGGAGGGGGAATGGGTAGAGGGAGAGGGAGGGAGAGAATCTCAAGTCAACTCGCCGCTGAGCGTGGAGCCTGACACAACACGGGACCGGATCCCACCCATCAGATCATGACCTGAGCCGAAACCAAGAGTCGGGCACTCGGCCAACTGAGCCACCCAGGCACCCCAGCAATTATTTTTAATTAGGTATGAATATAGGTATATATGTAGGGTTTTTTTTTAGACATAAAGCTAGTGAACTCTTAGTGGACTATAGTATGGTGTAAACACGACTTTTATGTACACTAGGAAACCAGAAAATTCATTTGACTTGCTTTATTGTGGTATTTCTTTACTGTGGTATTCTGGAACCAAACCTGCCGTATCTCAGGCGTGCCTGTAGTCCACTTCAGCATCATAGTGTGAAAGCGGCCAGAGATGATACGTCAACAAATGGATGCAGCTGTGTTCTAATAAAACTATTTAATGACACAAATTTGAATTTCATATCATATTCATGTGTCACAAAATATTTTTCTTTAGACTTTTTTTTTTTTAAGATTTCATTTATTTATTTGAGAGAGAGAGAATGACAGCACGAGAGGGAAGAGGGTCAGAGGGAGAAGCAGACTCCCTGCTGAGCAGGGAGCCTGATGCAGGACTCTATCCGGCGACTCCAGGATCATGACTTGAGCCGAAGGCAGTCGCTTAACCAACTGAGCCACCCAGGCGCCCTAGACTTTTTTCAACTATGTAAAAATGTAAAGCTATTCTTAGCTAAAGAGCTGTGCAAAACAGGCTAGATTTGCCCCAGGCCATAGTATACTGAGCCCTGATTTAGAGGGCTAGAATACAGTCCTGGAGAAAGAGAGACTATATAGTTAATCAGCTGTGCTGTCAAGATTTTAACAGTTATTAAAAAAGAAAAGGTACAGTGTTAAACCGTGTAAGGCCCCATATCCTATAATTGGAACAAGTGATCTAAAAAGACCTAACAAAGCAACCACCATCTATACTTACTATACCCTCATCTATAAAAAAGCCCAATTTTGAACTTTTCACAAAAGCTTGTATAGGAATATTATATTCCCCTTTGCTCACAACAATGCAGTTTTTTGTGCCCCAGAACGAATCTGGCCTAGATTGTTCTCTATAGTGTTTGCAGCTAGTGAGTACAACCAAATGCCTGTTTCCTTAAAATATTTGTGGCACTTTGGGGCCCTGTGAGTTCTGGGATGTGTGTGTGTGTGTGTGTGTGTGTGTGTGTGTGTGTGTGTTTACTTTCTTTAATAGCTAATATATTCATGTGATACAAAATTCAAGTTATTAAAGTTTTATGTGATTAGTTTTCTTCCTGCTGTATCTCAGCCACTGAGTTCCTTCTCTGTCCCCTCCCTGACAATCTACATTTACCTGTATACTACTTACAGATAATATAACATTTCAGAAACACTTTTACCGAAAACAGACATACAGTTTGCCATAATCCTCTCCCAGTCATTTATGTCAAACCTTTGACAATATGTGTATATATTTTAAATGCAGCTGTGATTATGGGGAATATGCCATAAGACAGTTTGCTTTTTCCCCCACTTAGCAGTAGGAATGTGTATTTATTTATTTATTTTTCTTTTTAAAGATTTTATTTATTTGACAGAGAGAAAGACAGCAAGAGAGGGAACACAAGCAGGGGGAGTGGGAGAGGGAGAAGCAGGCTTCCCGCAGAGCAGGGAGCCCGATGCAGGGCTCGATCCCAGGACCTGGGGATCATGACCTGAGCCCGAGGCAGATGCTTAACGACTGAGGCACTCAGGTGCCCCAAGGAATGTGTATTTAAGATGAGATGTTAAATTTACTCCCTGGGGACAGTCAGCAAAAAGAAAAGCATTTCACAAATGCTTAGAGACTTTTAGTAGGATAGAATTGCTCCTGGCTGACCAGTGCTCCAGTTAGTAAGTAGAAAAAAACAGATAAAATGCAAAAATCATCTTCCTAAAGGGCCTCAGAGAATTACTGAAGGAAAGACGATGGGGGGACCTAAAATTCTAAAGTAGGGAGATTCATAGAGAAGTGAGCTGACAGTCTGCAGCAGATTTTTCCCTGGGGGCATTTGCTGATTCTGGGTTTGAGCAAGAAGCTAAGAATCCAGGCGTTCCCCGGGTGGAGGGTTATAGCCAGGAAACAAGCTGAGCCAGGTTGTCTGACAACACTGGAGAAACAAAACTGAAGGCTGGAGGAGGCTTAAACACAAAACAATTACCTCCTCAAGATATTTACCAAATCTTAGGGCCAGAGGTTATCAGAAGCTAAACCTCAAAGCTCTGAAGAGCAGAACAGAATTTTTGGCAGATTTTTGGTGCTGATAATTAGAATTCAGGACCCACCAGCCGGAGGGAACCGGTGAACAGATAAAAAGCCCAGGACTCCTTACTAGGAACAAGATGAAACAGGTAGACTGACGCTTATCAAAATTGCAGTGCAGCCTCAAACCATCTAGTTCTTGAGCAAGTTAAGGTGATCAGTCCCCTTCTATCTGCCCTTCAGAGACAAGAGTGGAAGAAAAATCATCTAGAGACACTATATTTTTTATACACAATTTCTGGATCTAGTAATAATTACTGGCAAGTCAAGAGATAGGCCCGTATTATTTAAAACCAGAGTAGAAGTAAAAAAATAGGAACAGGTGACCCAAATATTGAAGAAAGTAGACAAGGAGTTTAAACTATGATTGATATGCTCATGAAACAGAGGAAACATGGAGAACGTAGATAAAATATTTAAACTATACGTAGGGATTTCTAAGAATGGCTGAGATCCTATGGGAATGACCCCTCCACAGATTAACTGTAAAGTCTGGACATAATATGAAAAACAGCTCCTTGAAGATACTGGAGAATGAAGGGAAAGTTTGATGGGCAGGCCACACTCTAAAGAGGAGAATTCTGCAGAGAAATTTCCCTATTTTTGCTGCTTGTAACTTGGCAGTAGGCAAAGTGGCATGTACGTTTGCTGTTGGAAAATCCCAGTACCAGAGTACTGAGCGAGGGCAACTGAAGGCGTGGAGAGAAAGATGAGAATCTCGGAAGGGAAGGAGCCAGAGAGGTGGGAATCCCCAGATTCTGTCTGCCCACATCTCTGCCCAAGCCCTGCGCCACGTATGTGCAATGCAGACTCATGGAATCTCAGCTAAAGACAGAAGATCTAGACTGAGATTGGAGCCCTCCACCCAGTAAGGGTGCCCTCAGGTGTGTCTCCAGCCAGGCTGATTACCTGATGCAACCAAAGGAACATTAGTCCTTGCAGACAAGGAACAGAAACCAGAGTCTCCACACTTTCACATTCAAAACTGACATGGAGGGGCGCCTGGGTGGCTCAGTTGGTTGAGCGTCTGCCTTGGGCTCAGTTCATGATCCCAGGGTCCTGGGATCCAGCCCCACCAGCAGGGAGCCCGCTTCTCCCTCTCCCTCTGCCTGCCGCTCCCCCTGCTTGTGCTCTCTCTTTCTCAAATAAATCTTACAAAAAAAAAAAAAAAAAACAAACACTGAGGGGCACCTGGGTGGCTCAGTCGGTTAAGTGTCTGCCTTCAGCTTGGGTCATGATCTCAGGGTCCTGGGATCAAGTCCTGCATCGGGCTCCCTGCTCAGCGGGGAGTCTGCCTCTCCCTCTCCCTCCGTGTGTTCATGCTCTCTCTCTCAAATAAATAAAATATTTTAAATAAAAAAATAATTTAAAAAAAACTGACATGGACATTGAGATGAACCAGATATGGGAACCAGACAAGGATATTAAAGCGGCAATGAAAATACATTCTCAGCAAAATGATAGGTGACCTCAGCACAGAAGCAGATAATTTTTGAAAAACAGAAATTCTGGAAATAAAAATGACAGCAACTGGGAATTTTTTAATTAAATGGATGGATTTAACAGCAAAAGTGGAGATAACCATGAGTCAGCGAACTAGAAGACAGATTAGTAGAAATTACCTGAGCTGAAAAACAAAGGGGAAAAAAGGATGAAAAAGAAAAAAAAAAACTTCCACAGACTAGTTATATCATATCAGACAGTCTGACATATTGTAATTGGAGTCCTAGGAGGCAAAGAGAAGGCACAGAGCAGAAAAAATATTTGGGGAAGAAATGGCCAAAAGTTTCCTTAATTTGATGAAAGAGAGATTTGTAGATTTAAGATACTGCACAAACCCACCTTGAGAAACACAGAAAGGCCACTGCTAGGACATCCTAGTCAAATCATTGAAAGCTAAAGGCAAAAAGCAAATCTTGAAAACATCAAGAGAAAACAACACACCACACAGAGAGGGATAACAATTGAAAGCTAGCTTCTCACTAGAAACTGGAAGCCAGGAGAGAACATAACATTTCTAAGATACTAAAAGAAAAAAAAAAAAAGGTCATCAGAATTCAGCATTCACCAAAAATATACTTCCAAGAATGAAGTTGAAATAAAGACATTTTCAGATTAAAGGAATGAGCTGCCAACAATCCTGCATTACAAGAAATGCTACAGGAATTCTTTGGCCTGAAGGAAACAGTAACAGACAGATGGAAACTCAGATTCTCAGAAAGGAATGGAGCACATCAGAAATAGTGCCCAGTTAAATAGAAAGGCTTTTTGTCTTTTTTCCTATTAATTTCTTTATAACATATATGAGTGTAGAATGCAATTTTTTCCCAAGCACACAGAATATTTTTTTAAAGATTTTTATTTATTTATTTGAGAGAGAGAGAATGAGAGAGAGAGAAAGCACATGAGACGGGAGGAGGGTCAGAGGGAGAAGCAGACTCCCCGCCGAGCAGGGAGCCCGATGCGGGACTCGATCCCGGGACCCCAGGATCATGACCTGAGCCGAAGGCAGTGGCTTAACCCACTGAGCCACCCAGGCGCCCCCCAAGCACACAGAATATTGACCAGTATATACCATAAAACAATTGGGCCATAAAACAATTCTCAATAAATTTAAAAGTGTAAAGAGTATGTTCTTTTTAAAAAAAAATTATTTATTTGACAGACACAGCGAGAGAGAGAACACAAGCAGGGGCAGTGGGAGAGGAAGAAGCGGGCTTCCCGAGGAGCAGGGAGCCTGATGTGGGGCTTGATTCGGGGCTCGATCCCATGACCCTGGGATCATGACCTGAGCCGAAGGCAGACACTTAAAGACTGAGCCACCCAGGTGCCCCTAAACAGTAGTTCTTTGACAATAATGGGATTGAGCTAGAAATCAGTAACAAGATAGCTAGGTGGTTCAGTCTAGGTCCAATCAGGAGACAGAAACCATACAGTAATTCAAACATGACAAGTTTACTATAAATTAAATAATAAAGTTATGGCAAAAGAGTAACTATGAAGATGTAAAGAGAATTCTAAAAAGGTACCTGAGGGCTGAGGGAGAGTACCCAAGAAAGGACAAACTTGGCAGGGTCCCACCCTAAGACTGGGGTTTAGACCTCACTGCAGCCCACTGGGCAGTAGACGAGTTCATGGGTTTGCCCAGGCCAGAGCTGCTTCCCGGCTGCCAGGCAAGACACAGCCCTCAAGGACACAGGTGAGCCGAGGCTGGTGAGCAGGTGCACAGGGAGCGTAAGGGCACTGCCTGCAGGCACTAGGCCCAGAGTCCACAGTATCCACATTGGGAAGATCCCAGGAAACAACCTTCCAGGCCACAGGTGAGCCAAGACTGTTGGGAAGGTGACCAAAGGTGTGCGCACGAGGCCAGGAGTGCATGACTGCCACACAAAGCATGGAGGGCCATGCGAATCAGCCCTCCTGGGAGAAGAGCCGAGGTTGGTAAGCAGATGTACAGAGGGAGTCGGGGCACTGCTGTGGGCATGTGGTGTCCATGCCTGGGGGGCTCTGGGACAAATGGTCCAGGGCATAGGTAAAAAAAAGGCTGAGGGTGCAGGTGCAGAGAGTCAGGGAGTTGCCACAGGTGCAAGGCCTGGAGCAAGCAGCATCCCTCACAGGGCCACCACAAAGTAGTCAGCGGGGCTGGACCTGGCCTGCAAGGTTGCTGTGGGAGTGCCTGCTCCTGGTGTGGAGCTGGAGCAGAGCACTGTCCCCCGCATGGTCCCTGACGTCCCCATGCACAGGCATTGCTGATAGACCATGGCACCGGAGCAAGGAAAAGCAAACCAGAGCTCCCTGCAGCAGAGAAAACAAGTCCTTTCCTTCCTCCAGTGTCCTTCTAGTGCCCTCTACTGACAAAGCTAACATCAGGCTCACTGTAAGGAAGAAATACTGAGACCAATCCATTATCAAAGAACAGGTACTAAAGGGTGAATCTGGAGCCAAGAGGCAAAATATAGATAACAGAATCCATCTTCTTGGCTACTCAGAATCCATATGTGCCCTTCTATACATATGTGGACTTCCCGATCAGTTATATTCCTACCAATAAGATTTATCTATCCTTAAAAGTGATATTCTCACCCTTCTCCCAGATGAGAAGACACAGTCCTAATACTGTATCCAGAGCTGGCTCTAGTAAATACTCCACAATTTTAGTCATGGTTCCATGAAATATTCTACTACCTAAAGATTAAATTATAAAGTTGACCTCCCACAATTTGTACATAAAACAAAAAGGGGAGTAAAAAGGAGAAAATGGTCAGTAGACACAAATATACATACAAGAATCAAAGAAACACATGCAAAGCTACTATAGTCCTCGTTTTTGTAACTGGTCATTTTTGTAAGTGGTCACAAGGACATAGTTGATATCCATGGCTTCCTTCTTCAACTACCCATTCCATATTTCCCTTGTCCTCAGCTGAGATTCTGGGGCTCTGGGCTCTTTACCTGGTACAGTAACCCAAACCCTCATTCTAAAAGATCTTCGTCCTTAATTGCCCTGCTTTGGGGGAAGCACGGATGTACTGAGAGGTGCTCCCAGAGAATCCTCTGGGTTCTAGACATAGTCTTCCTCAACTCCGTTGTGTAGCAGCAGTGGAATTTTCCCTTGAGAATCAGCATCAATTACGTCAGCCAGTCGACTGGACCCCCTCCCTTTGCCCAGTGGTTTAGTGGCATAAGGAGCCCAACATGGCCAGGTGGCAGTCTCTTCTTCCAATTCCATGGTACCATTTTTGTGTCCCTTTGTGGAACATTCCTCACTTGAGAACTAAAATCTCCAAATCAGCAGGCTCCAATTTTTCAGGGTAAGAGGCAAAAATTCTGTGAGTGGGTAAGGTGTAATAGGACGAGTCATTCCTACCCCCACCCCTTGGTTCCTGGACCCATGTTATGCTGGCCAGGGAGATGACAGCACCATAGGATGGTCTCCCATTCAAAGAAGTACTTCATTCTGTAAAGCAACCCTCATTATTTTATTTCATAGTGTTGTCTCCCACCTGGTGCTAGAATCCAGTCTTCAGTAAGCTGTTCCACTTTTCAAGGAAGCCCCCTGGTTCCAGGAGATGAAATATGTGTGGGAAGACCTGTTAATTCCGTGGGCATAAGCCCATTGCCAGAGTTCCTGTGCTGTGAAGTGAGTAGCATGATCAGATGCAATGTTGTACGGAGTTAATGGTGAACGTGGTGTCTCTGTTGGGAGGGCCCCAGGAAACGACACCTCAGGGTGTGGGTGAGCCAAGGCTGGTGGGCGGGGATGCAGAAGAGTCGGGGCACTACTGCAGGGTGAGATCTGGAGCCTCTGGTATCCGTATGAGGAAAGCTCTGGGAAACAGCCCCTGGGGTGCTGCAAGCTGAGGCTGGTGGGCAGGATACAGAGGGATCCTGATGCACTGCAGGTGTGGGGCTGTGGCAAGGTGAGCACCAAACCTGGGCTGAAGCTAAAAGATTGCTGTGGGACCCTCCACTCTTGGCACACAGCTGGGGCAGAGCACCACTGGATGTCCCCCCAGTACACATCTCTGACAGACTGCAGCAAGAGCAGACGCACACTGGAACCACGAAAACCCCTTTTCTCCTGCAGTGTCCTTCTAGCATCCTCTTATCACCGAGCTCATTGTAAGGGAGAAATGCTTCAAGTCCAGTCCGCTATCACAGAATAAGTGCTGAAAGGTGAATCTGGAGCTGAGGGGCACTATACTGATAACTGCCACACGGGGAAACCACTAAATATTTAGCAATTAAATAATACACTTGGTAAAGAATGCATGTGTCAAAGAAGAAATCATGAGGAAATTAGTACTTTGAACTGAGTAATAATGAAAATAAAACATTAAAATGCCTATGATGTAGCTTTTTACTAGAAAAAAAATATTTAAAATCAATGGTCTTGGGGCACCTGGGTGGCTCAGTAAGTTAAGCCTCTGCCTTCGGCTCAGGTCATGATCCCAGGGTCCTGGGATCGGGTCCCGCATCGGGCTCCCTGCTCAGCGGGGAGTCTGCTTCTCCCTCTGCCGCCGCTCCCCCTGCTTGTGCTCCCTCTCTCTCTCTCTCAAATAAATAAATGCAATCTTTGAAAAAATATTAAAAAACCAAAATCAATGGTCTAAATTTTTACCTTCAACTAGAAAAAAAGAGCAAAGTAGAATAAAACCAAGACCAGAACTAAAGAGAACATGGACAAAATAATAGAGAAATATATAAAACCAAAGTCAATTCTTTAAAAAGTTGATAAATCTTTAGCTAGACTGATCAAGAAAAAAAAAAGACATTATTACCAATATTACAAATGAAAAAGGGAATGTTCCTATAGATCTTATGCATATTAAAAGGACTGTAGGGTTATTTATAGACAATTTTACATCCCCATGACTTACTTTAGACCTGGAAGTTTGTACTTCTTGATCCCCGTTACCCATTTTGCCCACCACCCACCCTCCCACCCTCCCCTCTGGCAACCATCAAATTATTCTCTATCTAGGAGTTTTGTTTGTTCATTTGTTTTTTGTTTTGTTTTAGATTCCACATATAAGTGGAATCATATGGTAATTTGTCTTTCTCTGACTTGAATTTCATTCAGCATAATATGCTCAAGGTCTATCCATGTTGTTGCAAATGGCAAGATCTCATTTTTTTAATGGCTGAGTAGTATTCCATTGAATATATATGCAGCACATCTTTCTCCAGTCATCCATTGATGGACACTTAGTTTATTTCCGTATCTTAGCTATTATTGTGAATAATGTTGCAGTGAACACAGCAATGCATGTATCTTTTCTTTTTCTTTATTTTTATTTTTTAAAGATTTTATTTATTTATTTGAAAGAGAGAATGAGATAGAGAGAGAGCATGAGAGGGGAGAGGGTCAGAGGGAGAAGCAGACTCCCTCCCGAGCAGGGAGCCCGATGCGGGACCCGATCCCGGGACTCCAGGATCATGACCTGAGCCGAAGGCGGTCGCTTAACCAACTGAGCCACCCAGGCACCCGCGTGTATCTTTTTTTTTTTAAAGATTTTATTTTTGAGAGAGAGAGAGCGCGCGCGAGTGTGCAAATGAGCGGGGCGGTGGGCGGAGGGTTGCAGAGGGAGAAGCAGACGTCCTGCTGAGCAGGGAGCCCAATGTGGCACTCGATTCCAGGACCCTGAGATCATGACCTGAGCCAAAGGCAGACGCTTAACCCACTAAGTCACCCAAGAGCCCCACATCAATCTTTTCAAATTAGGGTTTTGTTTTCTTTTGATGAATACCCAGTAATGGAGTTACTGGGTCATGTGGTATTTCTGTTTTTAATTTTTTGAGGAACCTCCATGTTTTCTAGAGTGGCTGCATTAAGATACATTCCCACCAGCAGTGCACAAGGGTTTCCCTTTCTCCACATCCTTGCCAACATTTGTTATTTCTCATCCTTTTGATAATAGCCATTCTGACAGGTGTGAGGTGATATCTCATTGTGGTTTTGGTGTGCATTTCCCTGATGATGAGTGATGTTGAGCATCTTTTCATGCGTCTGTTGGCCATCTGTAGGTCTTCTTTGGAAAAATGTCTGTTCATGTCATCTGCCCATTTTTTAATCGGATTGTTGTTTTGTTTTGTTATTGAGCTGTGTCAGTTCTTTATATATTTTGGATATTAACCCCTTACTGTATATATGTCTACACTGTAATTGCTCCTTCTCCCCAGGGGCCCTGGCTTATTAGCTGCTTGCTTACAAAGGTGCTGAGCCATTACCCTGGGCTCCTCAGATGTGGCATATCTACTGTGCGCACCGCTCTCTGGGCTCATTGTCACTCAGAGGACTTGGGTGCAGGGGAACCATGCTGACATTCCCGCTGCTTGGGGTGCTAGGAGCAATTCAGTCTTACCTCCCCATCTGAGCTCCCCGCGCTAAAGAAAACCTTCAGCTTGCAGTAAGTTCTGCCAAGGGGAGGCATAAGGGGAGAGAGGAAGGCAGAGGAGAGAGGAAGGAAACAAGCCTGGCGATGTACCCACCGCGCCTGGTGGGAGGCCTTCTCCATACCTCTCTCCAGGTGCATGGAATTGCTTCTGCTCCTTCCCTTTTATGCCTAGAAGAAAAAAATTCCCGCCCCACCTCCAATCCAACTAGCGAGGGGTACAGCACAGTCCTTGAGGGTTAGTCACTCTATTCAAATTACCTGTTTCCTGCCCTGCGGTTTAAGAGGCAGTCAGCCTGGGCCCACTGCAAACCCCTTTTCTTTCCACTCCCCTGCAGAAAGTGCTTACTCCAAATGGTATTCAGGCTTCAAAACACAGTTCACAGGCCATCCCTGGGAAACTTCTTTCCATTCCCACCCAGGAGTACTTTGGCCTCTCAACTCCCCTGCACGCTCTGGGTCACCTGTGGTGATCACGTTTCATCTTTGTGTCTTCACTGTGCTTCTAGGACGGAGCCTCCGGTTCTGACTCACTTTGGTGTCCGCTAACTACCTGGTACCTGCTAACCCCCACCCGGCATTTGCAGAGCACGGTCGCGCAAACCGTTTCTCATTTTAAGACCGTTGTTAGAAAAGAGAAGCGTGGGGCTAGGGCCTATTTACCAATCCTGTGGTCACGCTGCCACAAACTGACCACTTCTGCCAATGCACTGTCACCTGGGGTTGGCGAGCCCGAGAACGGCCTTTGCCCCGGGGCCCCGCGGACGATAACCTTGCTCCCTGCCACTGCCCCCCCCCAGGCTCAGCGAGCCGAAATCCCAGCGACGGCGCTCTACGCTCGCGCTCCTCCCCGCGCACGCGTGGCCGGCCTCGCGCGAGCCCCGGGCCCTGGAAACCATAGAGTGCCGCGGGCGGACAGAGGGGCCAGCAGCCGGGGTCGCTCCATCCCCGCTTCCGGCCGCGCCTCGCTGCTCTGGGAGCGGCTGCGGCGGCGTACGCAGTTTCCATGGGGACTGAAGATGGCGCCGCGAGGTGAGATTCTGGAGGTGTGTGAGTCTCTGATTCTGATGCCTTCAGTGTCCCTCTCCCCCCCGTTAGAGCCCGACCTAAACTCTTCGTTCTCGGGTGTTAGGGACATCGGTCCTCACTTGTGTAGAGTGGGGTTTCGCAGCCCCACTTTCCCTGAGTGCCTGAAGGTCTCGAGGTTCGGGTCTCAGAAACCCCCAGATCCTGGGCTGGGCCTATTTCAGGCCGGCTCAGTTACGAATTTGCTGTGTGACCTCGCACAGGCCAGTGCTGGCCAGTGGTGGCCTTTGCGCCCCAATGGCCCAAATAGTGACGGGGTTAAGATCTTAGAGCGGCCTTGCCTTTCACCCCGAAGACAAGAGTCGGGTTTGACGGTGATTCCGGGGATGGAAGGAAGCCCCCTACACACACACACACACACACACACACACACACACACACACACACACACACACACACACACACACACACACACACTGATTCCGGGGATGGAAGGAAGCCCCCTACACACACACACACACCCTCCCATTATCAGCAGTCAGAAGTACCCCAAGTGGTCTTTCCCACTAGCTGCGACCTCGTGTTTTCTTCAAGTTAGGCACAGAACCATTCAAAGAACAGAGATTGATGTGCCATCGTGCCCATCCCTCTTATTTGTGCTCATCTTTTCAGGTAAACGGCTGTCCTCTACCCCGCTGGAAATCCTGTTCTTTCTGAACGGGTGGTATTATGCTACCTATTTTCTGCTGGAACTCTTCATATTTCTGTATAAAGGTAAGGCCTGGGGCTTGACTACCCTTGCCTCAACATCCCTTCCGCACTTAAGCCCAGAGTCAACTCCCATCAGGAGCCTTCTTATTTTTCATCCTTTTCTGTAGCTCCTCTTCACTTCTTCATCATATGGCTTCTTTGAGAATGATTCACTAGGAAGCCCCTTAGCAAGAGTTTCCTCAGTTTGGGAAATGTGGGCTTCTCCGTCCTTATTCTCCCTCGTCACCTGTCTTTGCTGAGCTCCACTGTAAGCTCATTGGTGACCCTCAGAAACTATTCAGTGGCCAGTGTACCCATGTAGATCCAATCATTTTGGAGAGTGGAGGCCTCACAGACTTTTGGATTTAGGAGTGAAATCCCCTAATAATGAGTCGGCCTCTAACAGACACAGTCACACTGTGAGTTAATGTATCCTGTAGCAGGTTAACAGATCCTACCCACATCTCACTAACTAGTTCATGGAAAGCTGATAAGACGCATGCCCTCTTGATCCCCAGGTGTAGGGGAGTTCTTGTGGGTGCTGTTTTATGTTTGCAAACTCTGGCTTTTGTGTCGGCAGCTCTCCTGCTACCATATCCAACAGCCAACCTAGTACTGGATGTGGTGATGCTTCTCCTTTACCTTGGAATTGAAGTAATTCGACTGTTTTTTGGTGAGTGCTGTCCAGAGAATATTTCCATTCCTTCTCAGACAGACTTGATTAGCTTGATTAACAAGAACAAGTACATAACCTAGTCTCACAATAAGAGATTGGATCTGGTGGAATGTCCCATTACTCCCTCTCTGAACTTTCAAGCTGCTTCATATTTTGGGTCAAGCTTTACTTGTTGCTCTGTAGGGCCAGAGGTGGGCAGTAGCATGATATTTTAGATAGTTCCTTCCTAATTTCCTAAGTGTTAGGAGAGCCTGGTTCCTCTCACTGGCTTGCTTGGGAGAATAGATTTGACTGTAACCCCACGTTCAGGGCAGTATATGTCACACAAGTCAGCACTAAGGTCCCCTCCACTCTCTGAATAGGGATTTCTTAGGACCCTTTTTTTTTTTTTAAGATTGTATTTATTTATTTGACAGAGCAGAGCACAAGTAGAGGGAGCAGGCAGAGGGAGAGGGAGCCCAACATGGGGCTTGATCCCAGGACCCTGAGATCATGACCTGAGCTGAAGGCAGGTGCTTAACCAACTGAGCCACCCAGGCACCCCTAGGACAACTTTTTTATTCTCACAGATCCAGAGCAAATTCATTATTAGTTACAATATCTTATCCCAGAAAACAGTGTTAAAACACAAGCTGAGAAGAAACAGTATTTGCAACACGTGTAACAAAGGATTAAGAAGGCTCACATAAGTCACTAAAGAAAAGATGACCTAATTTTAAAAATTGGTAAGGGACACTAATAGGCAGTTCATATAAGAATAATTACAGGGGATCAGTAATCATGATAAAATGCCCAAACTCATTAATAAAAAGCAAATTGAAACAACAAAATAATAATTTCATCCATCAGATTAAAAAGATTTCCAAATACCCAGTATTAGAATGGGTGTGAGGACCAGGTCTCTCTTTCTTTTCCCACACTTTTTGGGAATGTAAATTAGAACAATTGTTTTGCTAATAGTTTTGCCATGTAAAATTTGTATTTTTTTTTTAAGATTTTATTTATTTATTTGAGAGAGGGAGGGCATGAGTGGGGTCGAGGGGCAGAGGGAGAGAATCTCAAGCAGACTCCCCACTGAGCACAGAACCTGATGCAGGCCTTGATCTCACAACTCTGAGATCATGACCTGAACTGAAATTAAGAGTCATACACTCAAATGACTGAGTTACTACCCAGGTGCCCCTAAAATTTGTATTCTTAGTCCTGACAATTACACATCTAAAACTGGTTGAAAAAAACAAACACTTCTACAGATAGCAAAGTACCTATTGGAGAAAGCTTATGGCCACATATTTTGTTTTTGTTTTTTTTTAATGTTTTATTTATTTATTCATGAGAGTCAGAGAGAGAGAGAGAGAGAAGCAGAGGGAGAAGCAGGCTCCCTGCCTAGCAGGGAGCCCGATGCGGGGCTCGATCCCAGGACCCCGGGATCATGACCTGAGCCGAAGGCAGAGGCTTAACCATCTGAGCCACCCAGGCGCCCATGGCCACATATTTTGTAACATCAGAACATTAGAGGGGCCCCTGGCTGGCTCAGTCGTGGAGTGTGCCACTCTTGATCTCTGGGTTGTAAGTTCAAGCCCCATGTTGGGTAGAGATTACTTAAAATATAAAATAAAAAAAAAAACAGAGGGGTGCCTGGGTGGCTCAGTCAGTTAAGTGTCTGACTTCAGGTCAGGTCATGATCTCGGTCCTGGGATCGAGCCCCATGTTGGGCTCCCTGCTCAGTGGGGAGTTTGCTTCTCCCTCTCCCTCTGCCCCTCCCCCCTCCATAGTGATCTCTTTAGCTCAAATAAATAAAATCTTTAAAAAAATTGGAAACAACTAAACATCTGTCAATACAGGATTAAATTATGGAATTGCCTCAATGAAATTGTTCATACCATTAAAAAAAAGAATAAGGTAGTTATACGTGGAAAGATGTCTTAACTTAAATGGGAAAGAATAAGTTGAAAACAGTATGTAGAGTATGATTCCATTTTTTTTTTTAAATGGAACTTATTTTTTTTTTTTAAAGATTTTGTTTATTTATTTGACAGAGAGAGAAACAGCGAGAGAGGGAACACAAGCAGGGGGAGTGGGAGAGGGAGAAGCAGGCTTCCCGCTGAGCGGGGAGCCCGATGCGGGGCTCGATCCCAGGACCCTGAGATCATGACCTGAGCCGAAGGCAGTCGCTTAACCAACTGAGCCACCCAGGCGCCCCTGATTCTATTTTTATAATAAGTAGTAATATGTTAAGTATATACACATAAAAAAACTGAAGCAATACACATCGTTCTGTAATGATGGCTATCTCCAGTGGGGAGTCATGGGGCCTTTTAGTTTCTGTATTTTCTAAAATTATTTTCTGTACTTACATTAGTTGAAAAGTTTTCAATGATTATATATTATAATTAAAAAAATATTTCCCCCAAGTAAAGAAGTCACTGTCCCTTGAGTGGGGAGCCAGACTTGAAGCAGGACCTTTGGAGTGAATGACTCCATCCTGTGGCACCTCCAAAGCCTCTCACTTTTAGCACAGTGGGACCCCATTTATAAATCTGCCCATCCCCATTCAGGATCATTTTTCTCTGCCTTGCCAGTCTATCCCATCCCATCCCCCCAACCTTTTCTCTGAGTCCAGGGAAAGCAGGCCACCTGGAGATGACTCCATGGGCTGTGTCTGACAGGTACAAAGGGGAACCTCTGCCAACGAAAGATGCCACTTGGTATTAGCGTGGCCTTGACCTTCCCATCTGCCATGATGGCCTCCTATTACCTGCTGCTGCAGACCTACGTACTCCGCCTGGAAGCCATCATGAACGGCATCTTGCTCTTCTTCTGTGGTTCAGAGCTGCTGCTTGAGGTGCTCACCCTGACGGCTTTCTCCAGGTACCGCTGCTGAGGGACCATTTCCTGTCACCTGAGGGTTGGGTTCCCATCTCATCCTAGGGAGGGACTCATTGTTCTTCTGAAGCCTGAGGGGTCTGAAGCACTTTCAAGGGGGAAACGGGGTACCTATGGGATTGCTTTTCCTATTCAGGGTAGACAGTTACTCAGGGAAGACATTCTCCTTGTTCTCTGGGGCCAAGAAGCTTGGAATATAGAACAGTTCAGACCAGCTGCTCTTGTTCACTGGCCTTTTAACATTTTCTTTCTTTCTTTCTTTCTTTCTGCCATCAGTATGGACAGGATTTGAAGTACAAGCATTTCAGCCAGCAGCCCTCATGGGCTGAGACCACAGATTCTTCTGGTCTTTAGCCACACCAATGAGAATTGGTGAGTCAGGTTGTCCTGGTAAGGGTTGCAGCTTTTCCTCAACACAGACATTCGGGCAACAAACTGAGTGTGAGGCCACTGGGCATCATCTTCTAAACCAGGACCATCAGCCTAAGAGAACTGTTGTATACTCCAGTGTAGGGAGGGGCAAGGTTGGCCCATCCTGGCCCGTCTCAGAACCAGTTCCCTGCTGAGCTCCAGTTCTCTTTGATCCTCGTGGCCAGAGCATCTTGTGTGGACCCTGTAGGCTCCTTGGGCTTCCAGCAGGACCAGAGCCACATACTCCTCGTATGTGCTGTGCCACCCCTGTCACACGAGCACAGAGAGCCTCGGGACGGTCTGCTCCCAGGGTGATGCACAAGCCTCTCACCTTGTTCCTCAGAGACTGAGCTCCAGAACTTTATTAGCGGCTCATAGTGTTATTTTTCTACTCTCATCATGAAACAAACGTTATTTTATAATAAATGTGTATTTTCTATCATGGGAGTTGTAGCCTTTTCCTTATGGCACCTGTCCCTAGAATTTCATCCACTCCAAGGGAAGGTAGGGACTCTCCCAGCAGTTTGTTCTCAGGCTGTGCTGAGCGATTGTGTGTGGACACAAAAGCAGTGATGATTTTCTTCCTCCAGCTCTAGCCTGAATTAATCCCTAAAGGCATTGCCAACTTCTGTATCTTCTTCAAGCCTGTCATCCTAAAAGACGGCTTATATTCTTCACCTCTGCCTCAAAGCCAGCATTTTTTCTCTCATTCCTCCTACAGATCATTGTCAGCTTACCAGAATGAGGCATGAATACTTGGAAGAAGCATATTCAAAACTTGCCAGTATTTTTTGGTCATTTATTTTAAAATTTCAAGTTAACGTAAAAGGAAACATACTTTCTTTCCTTCCTTCCTTTTTTTTCTTTCTTTTCTTTTTTTCTTTCTTCCCTTTCCTTTCCCTCCCCCTCCCCCCTTCCTTCCTTCCTTTTTTCTTTTCTTTTCAGCTGGAGAAATATTGCCCTACATGCATATATCATTTCCTTTTCCAGTAACCGTCTTTAAAACCTTCTCATCTTACTCAGTAGTGGCTTTTTTTCTTCTTTCCCCCCAAGAAGCCACCAGGAGCCATGACAGAATCCACTTTAGAAAACCTTGAGCCATATGGCCCCTCTGCTGTCAGAAGAGTATCTGCTCTTGCTCAAAGTCAAAAGTTAATTGATCTTTAAGCATTTCCGTGCTTTTAATTCTGCTTATTTCCTGTGATCAAGCTCATTCTCATCCTGTGAAGGTCTCCACTGTCCAAAGCACTTATCATTTTTCTTGTTTCCTACCCCTTCTGTGTCCTTGCCTCCTGGCTGCTTTTGGAGTCCATCCAAAAACTGTAGTAGACAGGTCTAATCCACCATGAAACAGTGAAACAGTAACAAAAAATCCAGTTGGAACCTCCTTGATATTTCAGTGACAAACCCCACCCATCCCCTTTCTGCTGCTCACACTGCTGCCTTCTCTAGCTGTGCTTTGAAGAAGTTGTTGGCATCAAGCTAGACAGGAACTTGTTCTCCGTGGCCTCCCCATTTCTTTTAGAGGTTCAGTGGTTAAGGTCACTCTCCTGGCAACACAAGATAAATGAATGAAAGGCTCAGCTGGAAGTTTAGAGGTGGCTTATAATTAAAAGGCACCTTAGAAAGGAATCTGATCCCCCACTTTGCAGGCTTAGAGATGAGAAAGGAACAGCCACGCATCACACAACTGGTTACTAACAGCTGGATCTCGAAATCTTGTCTTAGGAGTCTCAGTCTAGATCGAGTAAATTCTACTCAACAGGCACCACTTAAGGAGAATGAGTGGTTGGCAATGGGGATAGAATTAGAGCAGGAAGTCCTCTCATTTATTTCGTGCTTCTCCGGGAGCTTAATGCATTGTGCTTCCTGTGGATGGCTCCACAGATACTCATTCTTCCGGGTGCTTCCTGGAGCCACACATGCAGGTGTAGTCACCCCAGAATAAAACATCATACAACAGAAATTGAGGCAGCAGGGGATGGGAATGAGCAGAGCTAGTCTTTCAGGGTTAGCTGTGGTCAGATGCTATATTTGAAGGCCAAGGGAAGTCACTTTACTGCCTATCTAGACCTGAAGGATCAATATTCTGGAACAGGGGAGAGGACCTGAGTGAAGGAGTAGGGCTTGTAGGGCTTGGTCACATGGGCTGGTAGAGACCTGCTCAGGTATTCACACTCATGGCTAGAACTTGACAAGTGACTGCAGTGGCCATCTCTAGAGGCTGAGGTCTGGCCCAAATCAGGAAGCACCTGGGACACACAGATTCGGGTTTCTGGCTCTACACCATGACAGCAATGTGTAGGAGACTAGTATTCATTCAGTGCCTGGCAGAGTAGATTTAATCCATACCACGATCCTGTGAGGCAGAAGAAAATCAACTCGAATGTTAAGTCACCTCCTGTTTGAGGGCATTTAGCTTAAAAAGTAAGAGTTGGGATTTGAACGAAGAGTAACCCAAAGGTCATTCTCTTTCTGTTTCACTATGGTAGCGCTTCAATGAAGAACGTGCTGACTTCTCTAAACTACCAGTCCTCATACTTTAGTTTACATGGAAGTCATCTAGGATATAAAAAGTAGATTTCTAGGCTTCATGTAGAAGTGGATGCAGCCCAAAAACAGGAATTTTAGCAAGCGTAGCACGGGACCACAGAACTTGCCTTGAGAGCCCACTCGTATTTCCCTCACACTGTGCACTGTCATAGAGATTCTGGGCCCCCTGAAGGTTTCTTGTTTTTATGCTGATCTTGCCTTTGCAGGTCCCAATACACATTATGTATCACATGGTCTCTGGTTCATCTTTTTATACATGTAACTCTCCTCTTGGCTCACCTGGCTTTTTGAAAAGCCAGAAGCCTTCTGGAATTCCAAGGAGTTCACCCACAACATTCTCCTAAACTTCCTAATCTGTACTTCCCGATGTTGAGACAGCAACCCAGTTCCCAAAACATGTTCACATTTGCTCTCTCAGATTTTTTTTTTTTTTAAGATTTTATTCATTTATTTGACAGAGAGACACACAGCAAGAGAGGGGAACACAAGCAGGGGGAGTGGGAGAGGGAGAAGCAGGCTTGCCGCTGAGCAGGGAGCCCAATGCGGGGCTCGATCCCAGGACCCTGGGATCATGACCTGTGCCGAAGGCAGATGCTTAACAACTGAGCCACCCAGGCGCCCCTACTCTCTGATTCTTAAAACACCGCTGTGTGAGAGGCAGAATAGCGACTGTTCTCAGCTCAGTTAGGTTATGCTGCTGTTCACCCCGCCCAAGCAGGCACTGGCAAGCATACTTCCAGACTCCCAAGCAGAGGAGTCTTCCCTTCCTGAATTTGAGAACGTCAGAACTGAACTGTAAAGGGAGGACATTTACTCAGAGAATGAATCTTAGGAATCTTGAAAGACAAAGGACAACTTGGAATTTTTCTTCCCTTAGTTTAGATGGCTAAGGAAGCAAGCTAAGCCTCAAGGGGGCACTTCCAAAGATCTGCACTAGAGGCTCCCTAGTGTCCCCCAGGCCACCACACACCCGACCTGGGATTCCAGCTCAGAACTCGGGGGCTTCAGTGTCATCCCACAGCCTCTGCATCAGCCCCGGCCCATGTCCCAGACACCTCAACAAAGCTATTCAATGCAGAATCCATAAAACAGCTCACACCCCATTTATTATTTAAAAATATTTTGTTACAAAAGGAAAAAAAATACAATGCAGTATAAAAGATTGACAGCGTCATCAAGTTTATTACACAATTTTCAACCTATCAGAAAGACAAACAAATCACCGACAACAGGGGGACGGGGCCTTGGCCTTTTTGAGGGCTGGGTTTTTTTTCCTTTTGCTATCAGGAAATAAAACTAAAATTTGTGTCATTGAGTAAAAACAAAACAAAAATGGGGAGAAAAAAATTCTCCGGGTAAACGGCTTTTCTGGTATTCTATGTATTTTTTTTCCTTAAACTGTCACCATACTCCGTTTTCTCTACATTTTAAAAAGACACCCGGAGCTGCTCTCGAGGATAAGCACATCACTTAACACTTGGCCAGTTGGGCGGGGGGCCATGTTCTGAAGTGGAGGTGGGGATGGGGTTGGGGACAGGGGAAAAAAGCTACAAAGGTGTAGCCTCTGTCCCAAGGGAATGTGCCTGTCCAACCCTGGGGGGACCCCCTCACTGACTGACTGAGGGCTTTGTCAGATACGTGCAGGGAACAGAGGAAGGGTTCAGTCCAACTCAGTCTCTTCCCTCTGAGTCAGAAGGGTCTCCAGTGACCCTACCATCTCACATGCCACGTCTCTTCTCCTGCTAGGTGTCAAATGCCCTGTACGTGCATGCGGTAGCGCAGGACCGTTGCTGCCGCCATCAGCAGCAACCACACCACAACTTGGATGTTAGGGGAAAAGCAATTCCATTTGCCTGTGTAGAAAATGGCCCCCAGAGTGGTGGTCCTTAGAACTCTGAGCCGAGCTCATCTGAGTCAGGCTCCACTTCCTCCTCACTCCTCATCAGAGGCAGGAAGCACCTCCACGTAGAGCGAGGGGAACTATTAATACGTCAACAGTCAAAAGGTGGAAAGACACCAACAAATCTGTGACTTCACCTGCCTACTAGTGCCAGGTTCTCCCACAGTAAGTAAAATATGTATGTACCTGGGGGATGCAAGCCCATGCTCACATCGAACCTGAAAAAAGAAAAGCCTCTATGGAAGTAGGCCACAGCCTGCCCAGCCTGCCTCCTTTCCCACCCCTCCTGGTAGTTCACAAGGGTTCTTCAGTGCTGAGGTCCGCTGTCCCCGTCTCCCAAGGGCAGTAGCTTCCTCTAAAACAAGGAAGCAGCCTTCCTGGGGGAGGGGCTCCACGTGCGAAATGGAAAAGCCCCAGGAAAGGGAACACCTAGTACAACTGGTTATTGCAAGAGGCAACCAAGCACAAAGCAGCAGAGGGTGGTAACTGGCTCTGCCGGGCTCCCCAGCAGCAAGCAACCTCAAGGGCCTTCTCTGCTTAGGAGGGGCAAGTCCACTGAGGCGGCTGGGCAGCAGGGAGGTGGAAAGGTTCAGCCCTCTGGGAGGTCAGGGAAACGAACCGTCAATATGTAAGAAGAAAAAGCAAGAACAGGAGAAGCTTCTCCTAAGGGAATTTCTGTTCTCAGGGTCCCTCCTCAAAGGGCTGGGAAGGTAAAGGAGTTAAACAAAGAAGTGGTATGTTAGCAAGGGGTTTGGACCCTCTTGGCCCCATCAAACCTAGTGCTGAGGGCAGGACCCTGGGCATATTTTGGCACACCCAGTCACTCTCCTAGATCCTGCATGGAGGATCCTTTTTCTTTGGGAAGAAAGTCTTCCCATCAACCTCACCACTGAACTGCTCCTGGAGAATCAGAAACTCCTACGTTTCCTTGGACAAAGCACCATTCTCTATGGAGACCAGGGGCCTGGACATGTTTTCCTCCTGTCTGCCACCCCTCCCAACCACACAAAGTCTTTAGGTTCCTTCTCCTGACAAACAGGAGGTGTGGGATTGGGAGGGCTGCCAGGCAGTCTTCAATCCTGTAGGGCAGAGGGTATTCCCTGGGTGTCTGAAGGGGGCTAGGGGTTTGGAGGAAGGGGGAGGGGTGGAGTGGCCTCCGTCCTTTAGTCCTGATCAAGGTGAGGAGATGCAAGTCCATTAAAAAAACATTTGCTTCCAACCAGACTCCTGCAATGAGAACATCAGAAGAAAAAGAAAACACACGTTAGAGGTTACCTTCTGATTGATGGGCTTACTCGAATTACACTGGCCTTGTCTAAGGTTATAATGAATGAAGTAGGATATATACACAGACAGAATGCAAGCCTGGGAAAGTGAAGGAAAGAAAGCAGGACTGTCTGGGGGCGTCTGGCACTGTGCGTAGTGAGGGAATGGTTGCAGAAGCTACAGTCAGTAGAGAGAAAAAAGCAGTGACATCTCACTTTAAGGTTAGGGGAAAACAGACAATGAAACAAAGTCTCAAAGCAGTTTGACTGAAAAGGAGACTTTGGCTGGAGAAGTATAGAAACTACAACAATCCAAAAAGAGTTGCAATAAAGAAATATGGGGAGTTGAAATACCATTTCAGAAAATCTGTTCTGAGCAAGTCAGAGCTTACCTTAAGGGGAGGGGTAAAAATCTGGAAATGGGAGGTACAATGGTAAGAAAACAAATTGCACATAACCAAACCCATTAACCCCCAAACACCCGAGAGGCCCTAGCAGGGAGCATGTACTTACACAGGAAACTCCTAAACTTTTCTTTTCAAGAAGACTTGTTTAAAACATTCCAAACAGTGTCCTTACGAGTACGTGTGCGTGCGCACACACAAAGAGCCGGATTCGTTCTAACCTGTACTAAAAGTCAAGGGTTTCTAAATCTTTTCCCAGACAACAGTGTTGAGTAAGGGATCAAAAAACAGCCTAATACCAAGCAAGAGTTATCTGGCCAGGCCAGAAGAGAAAGCAGAGCATGGAAATAAAAGAACCAGTAGTCACCATTCAAAGAACCTAAAAGCACAATTAAGAACTTCTGCCAAACAGTAAGGCACTGTTAAGCCACTTACCACATCTCTACCAAACTTAAGGTCCCTAGTATGGCCAGCCCTTTTGCAGTGTTGCAGCATCAGTAAGCCGGGGAGCAGCCCAGTCAATCTGACTGCATAAAATAGAATTAATAGCTAACAGGAAAAAGAGAGATTCAATCCAGGCTTAAGACTTCTACTAATGGCAAAACCCACAACACAGCCTACACACAAATGCTCACTCTTTACGTATGCTCTTCCGTAACCCGGAGGAGCTATCCAAGAAAAAAACATCCACAAGCTGCCCGATCCTTCAACATTCTGAACTGGCACTGTTTAATCTTGGGCTCCTCAGAATCTGTTACAGAGGCCGCTGCCTTCTGGCTTCTCTAAACACCTATACTGGCAGGCGTTTGTCTCATTTTCTATGGGGGAAAACTGAAGCCCTTGGTGCCTCTCCACTTCACACCATTTGGGTTTTTGAATCTTTGCACTGGATCAAAACTGAACAGAATGTTTAGTTTTCAGTGGACCAGGAGGAAAGGAAATGAGGTGAGAATGATTAGATCTTAAGTAGGATAATATCCTAAATAATGAGCCAAGAGCCGAGAACTACAAGAAGTTGAAGCCAAAGCTCCACATTACCTAAGGATATCCTCAAATTTCAAAGCATACGCACATACTCCAAAAGAGATATAATTTGGGAACTGTCCATACAAAACAACAAAGGAGAACTAGTACATCAAAAAAAGTCAACTGCAGCACCCAATTCTTAGAGCTTGTGGTTACATTTGGTGGTAATGTTTGGATGCAGGCAGAAGCCAAAGTGGCCGATGAGACTTTGTGCCCTGGTGGTGGTGCCCATCCTGAGGAAGAATGGACAGAAAATCTTCCTGTTTGTATTGCTGCCTCTAGACAGAACACACCTTTGGCTCTTAGGGAACACCATCCATACAATATGAACACTAGTATTTTCTAACTAAAACGTGTTGTACACAGAACTTGCACAGTTCTCCAGCTAAATGGGCCCAAGTACCATCTCCCCAACATGAGACCTCCTACCTCACAACTTGGTGACTGCAGATAGAATGCAGAGTCCTTAAGATGAGGATGTTAGAAACTGACATTTTTGGGGTGTCTGATTCAATTCTTCTGGAGTAGTTATTTGGATGGAATAACCAACATATCTAAGGGATAAAAAATGGGGACCTGGAAAACCTGTTCCAGAGTTCCTCCCACCAGCCAAATGACTGTTTTCTAGGAACTACCAGGTTATAGGTTCTTCAGAGTTATCCAAAGTGCATCACCCTCATAATGGAAAAACAGGCCCATTTTACAGGTGGAAGAAATGAAGCAAAATGACAGCTTATGTTTCAGGTTCAGATGTTCAATCCCCAAATACTCGTTATCAGTGGATCTCACAATTTCTCTGTCAAAAGGCTGTTAGAAGCAAAGCCACCAGGAATGGTGACATGCAGTTATATGTTCTAACTGCTAAAGGGAATGTGGCCCCAGAGACTAACGCATCCTCTGCACGGACAAGTACCTCCCTGGTCACTATTCTAGTCTTTTCCACTCTGAAGGACCCACACTGTGAGCAGCAGGGTTAGGGAAGGGGTGGCACCTGACCTACAGCAACACTAGCAACTGCGCCAGCTCCAACAGGAGCAGGGACATGCTGCTACTGCCACAGAAGGGGTGGGACAGGGACAGAGGTCTACTCTAGTGCCCGCCCTCCTGCCCACTCCGAGGCCAAGTTAGGCCAGAGCTATTTGTGAGCCCCATCTCTCCTAGCGTCCTGGGGACACATGGGTACCTCCCCCAACTCTACCTGTTGCAAAATCTAGAACCCACAGCCTAACTGTTGATTTTACATGGATTACCTTAGATTTCAGTGATGTCAAGCCCGCTAAAATTTTGTGGAATAAATGAGTGGTTTAAGAACAGAGAAGGAAAGCAGGTAAAAAAAAAAATGGTAACTTTTCATTTTCCCACTCATTCGCCTCCTAAAGAAGACAACAAAACGAAATTTCCAGCTATAACTGCTTATATTAATGGCAGATAATGCCAAACAACAAAGTAGAGGGTGGCAGGGAAATTATAACAGAACTCCTTTCTTGTTAGTAGGTTGTCAGCAGGCCAAACGCTGCACTTGCCTACCGTTTAGGGTCCAGCTACTGCTGGTGAACTACAGGCATTCCCAGGTAGTGGCAGGGTCTCTTTTCTCGTTTTCAACCAGTCACCACCCACCTAGCCCCTAGCCACCCGAGAGCCGTTCCTAATCCTCACCCTCCTGTTCAGTTACCATTACTTCAGATCAACCAAACTGGCAAAAAAAAAAAACCACACACAGAAAAACAAAAAACAAGGACATCTTCATAACACGCCTGATGTGAAACCAAAGTCGAGAAGAGACTCTAAAGTCATCTGGGTCATGCAGCAGCTTCTAGGAACCACAAACAGATCATCCTAGCCAGAGTCTAGACTACTTTTAAAGGTCTCCAGAGACACAGAATCAAAACCACTCTTGCTTACTTGTATACTAGAAACAATCTCTGCTGGAAGCTTTCCTTCAGTCGGGATAGCTAAATTGGTGGGATAGAATGAAGGGGCTGGAACGATGGGGCTGCTGTCGCCTTCTGCCCTCCCCTCCCCCACCCCAAACACTGAGGCCTGTCTGAGCAGGAAGACTGAGAAAAAGCAGAGCTGGGGATGCAGAGGGGTTAAGTCCTGCTGGGGATGCAGAGGGGTTAAGTCCTGAGGACACAGCTGCAACCCCTGGATGCAGCCAAGCCTAACTCAACTTCTCCATAACCTGAGATAATTTAGTTCCCTCACAACTCTTCTGCTTTTGTTTTGGAAAAAAAAAAAAATCGCTGTAAATTTTTTGTTCCCCGAACAAATATATCCTTCCGTTGAAGTAACCTCCACACGGTTTCTACATTATTAAGTATGATTTTTTTTTTCAGATCAGCTTTCTCCTAAAGTATCCTGAGTTTCAAAATCCCTTTAATAGAGCGCATAAATCTTTCGCTTTTTACAAAACCCCTTTAATAGATGTTAATTCTTAAAATCATCAATGTTGCATCTCAAAAACTAACAAGCAGGCCATGTTCTTACTTTTTTGTCTTGGTCAGTTTCCTGAAAAAACCTTGAAAGTTTAGTGGGGTGAAAATATAACTGGCTATCATCTACTGAGAACTCGGTATGTGACAAGTACCATGAGTGCTGAATGCTCTGGATTCAGCCAGACAGCTGCTCTTACCATGTTCGTTTACAAATGAGGAAAACCGAAGAGCAAAGTTATTATGGCCCGCATCACTGTGCCCTCAGGCCGGATGCCATGCTGTCTCTCGGATACCAGGTTAAGGCAGACAAGACACAAACAAAACCAGCTCAATCTCAGGTCCATTTCAGGGTGAGAATTCTCCAAATCTGCCCTCCTCAATTCTCTGTTACCTAAGTCAAAAAGTCCTCCCCTTCCCTTTATTTGCTTTAGAAAGAGAGAGCAGAATCTTCACGATCAGTAATTTCTCTTTTATACAAGATGGCCCACAGCCGGGAGCGGGGCTTCATCCCACCTTTCTCAGTGGTGCCGGTCCCGTTCTCTATCCCGGTGTCTCTCGTGCTCCCGGTTCCTTTCTTGGAAGTAATCATCATGCCGCTCTTCGTTATGAAGCATGTCCCGGTGCCTCCTACTGCTCTCCCGGGACCGGCTAGGCGATCGCTCTCGGGACCGGTGTCTCTTCCTATTAGAAAGACCCTTCAGCCTTGCTCAGAGAACCTACCGCATGCCTTCCAAGAGTGTTGTGTTTCGGTATCTTCCGGTACTTGTCTGAACCACTTTTCTATGATGGGCCCAATGTCTGAGAATGTTAGCTCTTTGACGCCTAGTCTTTTTTGGGAAAATAGTTAAGTCAAATGTGTTGAGGTCTTACTAATGTATCAGGCACAGTGCTAGGAGCTTTACATGCTTATCTCACCCAATCTCTACAACAGGTCTGTCAGAGAAGTACCACTATTGTCCCTTTTTTTAAAATGAGAAAAACGATGCTTAGAAAGCTGAGTGAGTGCTATACTCAAAGCCATACAAGTACTTAGGAGCAGAACTGGGATTTGAATCCAAGCACGTACGGCTTCAAAGCCCACGTTCTTAACTACACCAGTCTATCTTCACTCCTAAACAGCCCACTGCCTCACCCAACACGGACTGCGGACATGACATTTGTTAATGCAGATGCTTGGTTAATTCCTTCCCCTTGAAGACATCAGGGCTAGCCTGCTCTTCCAGCCAGGGCCTTGCCAGATCCCCTGGGCTCTCTTCCTCCC
Source organism: Callorhinus ursinus (assembly GCF_003265705.2). Taxonomy (NCBI): domain Eukaryota; kingdom Metazoa; phylum Chordata; class Mammalia; order Carnivora; family Otariidae; genus Callorhinus; species Callorhinus ursinus. The sequence goes on along the minus strand of NW_027397113.1, from coordinate 8,919,288 downwards.
CCTGCCAATCCCTGGAAGAGTGCTGCTCGGGGCTGGCAGGCCACTGGAGCAACCGATAACTCACCTGGACGAGCTCCCGCTGGCACCCACACTGTAGGACTTGGCTTCAATGCCGTGAAGACAGTCCTTAAGAGAGGAGATGAGGACACGGCAACGCTCATCATTGGCGACCCGGGACTGTTTGATAACAGCAATGGCTGTGAGCAGCGTCTCAATCGCGTCACTGTAATCCCCTGACAGGGGACGGATGGGAAAGGCCAAGGATGAGCAGAGGCAGTAAACTAACTGGACCAAAAGGAGAACTCAGGAGGACACAAAGCAATAACTCGTTCCCACAGAACCATGGTAAGATGGATGAGGCTCAAGTGGCAGGTATAAAAGTGGACGGCACCTATGTTCCAATAGTCTGCAATGAGACAGGTTCTCAGGTGTTGCTAGCGGGCATACAAAACAGGGCAGGGTGGTCTGAGGGTGATCTGACAATATCCGTTACAATAAACAATGTGCATACTTTTTGACCCAGCAATTCTAAGAATGTTCTACTTCTGTTCACAAGTATGTACGCTTAACAATGTTACATTTCAGCATTATTTTATCAAAAAATCAGACATAAAGTTCCTTCAGCAGGGTGCTATAATAAATTATGGGACACTGGTTTTATAAAATACTACACAGTTGTTAAAAAGCACACGATAAATCTGTAGGTAAACAAAGTAATCCACGTAAAGCGCTTAGCACAGTGCCAGGCACACAGTAAGGGCTCAATAAATATTAGGTACTATTATATATTGACGGATGTCCAGAATATATTAATTTCTAAAAATCTGTAAAATCAGTATTCCATTTTGGTAAAAAGCATAAAAATTATACATATGTTGTCATATGCACGGAAAAAAGAATCTGAGGGACAGACACTAAATTGTAGAAGGTGGTCTTGGTGGTGGCCCTTGTATCGAGGACTTTTATTAAAGATGTGTGTACACATATATGTGATGTATATCTAACACGTCTACATGTGGGGTGTATTTATATATATATTTTAAATTATGCTGCCATCAAGAATTAGCCCCCTTCATTCCCCAAAGGTGAGCAATGCCTGGCTCAGGTATCGTGGTCAGGGGCTGGGTACTTGCACAATGCTTTTCCAAGCTAAATCAAGCGCATTACAGACAGAAGATAGTGCGAGGAAAGCATAACACCAGCCAGGGGTCCAGTGATGAGGACTGGCTGCCTCCTCTGTGCAGGGCAGCAAGAACAGAATGGAAACTGTGGAGGAACTGTGATTCTGTGGAAGTCCAGGAATACCAGGATGTCAGCTCTACCGGGGTAGGGAATTTTTGCTTATTTTGTAGGCATTCAATAAGTATTTGTGGTTTGAATGACTAGAAGGAGAACAACAAAAAGGAAGGGAGATAGAGATTCAGTTACTGATCATCTCAAAGTGAAGGAGTTGGTAAGGAAGTACAATGACTATTTCCTTTATACTCCTCTGTATATTGGACTTGTTAAAATGAGCACAGATTACTTTCTAATTAAAAAATCCTTCAGATGTCAATGAAAGTTTTCTGGAGGAAAAAAAAAAGAGAGAGAATACATGTATTTCCTGCCTTTAACCTACTCTGTGGATTCAAATTTTGCAGCCAAAGATGAGAAATTACAGAAAACAGATGGTAATATTTAGTGTTAACTTATTTCTTAGGAGAGCTGACAATCCCCATTTACATTAATGTGGGAAACTCACAAGAAGGAAGCGAGTATGACTCATATCATAATGTGAACTTGGACCAGAACCCTAAAAAGAACCAAAGATTCCATGCCAGGGCTCTCCGAGTCACAGCTCCTGGTTCTGCCCACTTAATACTAACAGCAGGGCAAGACTTAGCTGTAAGGGCACATTATGTCTTACGATGACACCCAACAGACTTGCCTCCTTCTAGGATAGGCTACAGGCAGGCCAGCAGTCTGTCTAGACCCCCAAATATAAAGAGATTCCCTATCAAACCACATCTAGTTGGGGTATCAGTCCTAAAAAACCTGGGATCTACACTAGGCACTACATAGACACTAGATCCACTGATCAACTACTGAGATCTCCACAAGGCCAGGAATTCCATTCTACAACAAATACTACAATAAGATATTATTAGTTATTTATAGTCTAGTCATTAAATTTGTTTTCACGGGGCAGGTCTGGATACAGGCTAAATAAATAACCCTGGAGCGTCCCTGAAGCCATACAATCAGGTTATATACTACTCAAAATGTGCCACTCTAGAGAATCTAACAGTGCTCCAACTTTATCTAGTTGAACTTGCCAACAGAAATGATAAAACATGGAAAAACTAAAGGTAAGGGGAAGACAGCAAAGGTAAGGGTGAGTTACCTGCACTGGCTCCAGATACCGCTTTGGAAATGGCACTGCTGGAAATTGCTCTATTTCGCTTCATGATCTCTTCAAATTCTGCTTCACTCACTGTAGAGGGCGGAGGGCCCGAATCTCGGCTGCACAGAAATAACACCATTCCTGATTGCCCACACCTCTTATCATCCTTACCGTATTCTACAGTACAGTGTTACTTAATCATGCTCTCCTATATGATGTCTTAAATGGTTCTCAGCCTGCTGACATTTTATGTGTTCACATTCTCTTCAAGGACAGGATTTACAACATACTCTTTTGTAATTCTGGCGTGACCCAATAGCGCTAGACATTCACAGCACCCCTAACAGCCACATACGGCCCTCGATTTAATCAAGATCCTTAAAAAGGAATATAAAAGACACGGTTTAGGTCAAGACTTAGATGCAAATGAAACACCAAATAAAAAACATTATCTAACAGATGGTTAACTGTTTCCCAGGACTCAACACTATGACAACAGAGTTTCCACAAGGGAGAACACAAAAATTCACACTCACTCACTTCCTCAGGGAGAACAAAATGCTTGACACATGGTCTACCCTACTATACCTGGCTCAGTTCTGAAAGGAACAAAATAGTCCTTACCTGCCATGGTGGTTATAGGGTGCTGAGGCCTTCATGTAAGTATCTGGTGGAGGCCCCACTGTAGCATTTGGTGGGGGGAAGAAGGCTGGATTGAGGTGAAGGGCAGGTGGGATGGCCCCAGGGGGAGGTACAGCCAGATGAGGAGGTAATCGAGGAGGAGGGGGCATGAGATGCTGGTAGTGGATGCCAGGAGGAGGAGGAGGGACCCCAAAGCTTGAGGAGAGAGGAGGTGGGGGTGGAATTGGGGGTGGGGGCAGACCCATCAGGGGGAGGGCTGAAGGAGGGCGATTGAAGTAGGGCAGCACACTGGGGGGCTTATCCACACGGGCAGATGAGGGTACAAGGTTCTCAGAGGGCGTGGCCCGTCCATCAGCAGAATCACTAGAATCCCGGGAATGGGCCCGTGGAGGTATTCCTATGAAGCAAAACAGAACTAACGTTACTGCCCAAGGCTTTACACGTACCCACGGGACCACATCATCCTTCAGCAAGAGTCCTCCAACACCATACTGAAGAAGGCGACAGGCAGCTGAGAAAGAAGGTAAGATCATCTACTCCCTTTTCTTTGGCCTCAGAAAAAAAGGGCAGAGGCAAGTTAGTTAAGTCATAAATCCAGAAAGCAGTATCACCCCAATTCCATGTCAAAGAATGATCTTTATCTAGAACTCTTTGTGCTTCACAATTTATCCTTAGATTTGTTTTCTATTTCTAAACGCAGGATCCTAATTAACCCATGAGAAAATGACGCTGTTGAGAAGTCTGTTCATTACTGTTCAGCTGGATTCAAGTGGATGTAAAATCAACCATCCCTGATTAAGAGGTTCAGGGCCTCTCTCCTTAGACCACTACTAGTTGACCTGAGACCGGTACTATGCCACTGTGCATCTGAAATTTTCTCTTCGCAAAGGCACTCTGGCCAGGGAATTTGAAGTGAGGAAAGGGCAGGGATAGATACTTCCTCCATCCACATACCAAAACTGGTCAGTGGGATGGGGAAGAGACATACACCACAGAAGACTAGAGGTCAAGTGAGAAGTAGAGAGAAAATGGGAGGTAAGCCAAAACAAGATGTGCCCACAGAATGAGCAGATGGCACAGGTGACAGCAGGGACTCCTAGTAAAAGCTTAGTAAAAAACAAGCCTCATATCTGGGGAACTCCCACTGTATTTCAATGGCCCAAACACAGTACCCCACAGAAACATCACCACAGCACCTTGGTATGGTGTTGTGCACAACAGGGACTCCCACATGCTTGTTTACAGCTGGGAACGTGGCTGTCCATTGTCAAGTCACTCAGTTAAGCTTGTTCACTCTCTCCAATTTAATAGTCTACTCCAAGCCTGGTTAATGTAGAATCCAATAGAACATGATCCCATGGCCTTTGGGGTCTTGGAGGCAGAGAGATGCTGTTAGCAGTCAAATGTGGACAGAAAGGTGAGTGCTCCTTAAACTAACACTTGCTGGTAAACCCAATTCCGGTTTCAAGCATCCGGGGACCCATCATCTCAGCAACCGCCCTTTCTCCACTGTAGCAGATCACTGGTGCCTATCACGGCACACCTGTGCTTCATGTCTCATCCACATGGCAACTTGTTTCTTCCCTGAGTTCCCTCAAACCAAAGAAAGAGGTATTAGCAAGTGGGATCCTCTGAAAGTTAGTCATCCTCCCAGCTACTCTTCCCACTTCTGCAAGGGTTCTGTTTTGTACCTATGGCTATAATCGCAAGACTAGCAACCATTTGTAGGCAGAGGAAGTCCACCAGTTGCACTTAGTGAATTAACAGAACCCAAGTCTGTCAACATGACAGAGCAGGAAAACACCACTCCGTCACCACCATCTTTTCAGCAAAGAAAGGGAACACTGAGGAGTAAATAGCTAAACGGAAGTAGGAATGTTATCCCTAATGCAACTATACATTTATGCAACTTAGGAAAGTCAGAAAAGGGTTGAATTATACAAAGACTCTGAAACAGAGGAACTTGAAAATTCAAGTTGTCAAAGAAAAGTGTGTGCCTTTTAACCCAGAGCAATGGGAGTTCACACTATACCCATCTAGGCTCTCAATCTAGTTAAAAGAACAGTTGTTCCTATGCAAGAGAGAAGTGGCCATATCTCCACCTTCAATAAATCAATACAAGGTTCCAGTGGACCACCCAATTCAATACAAGGCACTACTTTGAGAGCAGGACCTAAGATGACAGAACGCAGGTGATGACACTTTCCCCCACCCCCACCCCTCACACCCACTGTCATAAAAGAAAAGTAAAGGCAGTTGGCTGCTTCAGGCAAGGCCTTGCAGGGTGGCTGCACCTTGTGAGGTCAGGACAATCCAAGGTCTGGTCCTCAGGTTTCGCAGGTTCAGAAACTCGACTTTAACAGTTCACCCAGGGGTGATTGTACCCTAGGAAATTGATTCACGCTAACCAAACTCACAAGAGACTGATTCATAAACCAGAATGCCAATTTATTAATTTACAATGAGAAATATAACTGCCAAGCAGACCGGAATACTTGTGTCGGCTGGTCAGCGCATTCTCTTCCCAGTAGGAGAGCCTAGTTGGGAAACCAAATTAGTATCAGAAGGTGGCTTGGTGAGTACAGAATCAGGATAAAGGGAGTAAAGTGAACTCAAGGGACACTATCATCAAGCTAAGGTAGTATGATGCAGCTTTATTAGTGGGGAATACTTGCCAAGCAGACTAAAATATCAGGTAACTCAAAGGGCACCCTCTCCCCTGGACAGTGCTGGAGAAACATTGTTAAACTCTTCTTTTCCAGCATTCCTTTTGGTTGATTCCTTATAGAGCACCCTTCCAGCACATGTTTATGACAAGATCACAGCCATCTTTACAAACATTACCTGCATATGTTAGGGCGGCTGCTTGTCATTTATAAAGAGCACGTGTTGTAATTAAGCCCATTCACTATACACGGATTTTTTAGACAAAACCACATAATTTAGAGTTGGCAGGAACTTTAAACATCATGTAACTACTTCAGAGAGGGGAAGAGGCCCTAAGCAGTACAGTGACTTGCCCAAGGTCACACAATTGAGTCAGTGGCAGAACCAGACTATAACCGGAACCTACCTGACTCTCAGCAGAGTGCTCTTTTCTGTACACAGCCTCATTTTTGGGTCTACTAATTGACCATGCCACCACCCATAACCACCACCACCCTCCCCCCACCAACTCCTCCACATTGCAGGCAGAACCCACACCACAGAAAACAAACCCACAAACTTGCCCCCCTTCATACAGATGGTCTCCACGTACCCCCTCTTGGGACTCGGACGCACTCACGTTTCCGAGCCTGTGCCTCAAACTGTGACAGGTTCTGCCGGGTGGCCGGCCTCACGTCCACTTTTTCTCCATTAAGAACTTTTCCTGGAAGGAGTTCCAACAATTTGTGGACAGAGTTTTCAGAGGCTACCACCACCTCAGCATACCTTGGGGAAGAAAAATTAAAAATGAGTGAGATCTACTAGGCAACCAAGAGAAGAACAAAGAAATTCTCTTCCACTTTTAGTGAAAACGGGTGAAGCAAAAGATACCTTGCTAATACAACATACACAAAACTACCATCAACAAAAAGGTGTCAGCCTATAATCTTCCTACTTATTTGGAACCAGAAATCAGCTCTTTTTGCCCCTCAATGGATGGACATTGTTACATTGCAGCTAGGTCCCCATTCTAAGGCGCTCTGCCAAAACCAAGGCAATAACCTGGGCCAGGGGTCAGAGGGATTAAAATCCAGGGCCAAAATACAGCGTAGACCTGTTATCCTAATGATGACAAACTAAAAGGGGCTTCTCGAATCCAGACCTCACCCTTTGGACTGGCCATTTGCTCGATTCTCTGCAAATTTCAACTCCACCACATCATAGACTCCTATAGAGCGAATAACCTGGATCAGCTGCTGGTCTGTGGTCCACTGGGGCCGGCAAGATGGAAAAGGAAGAAATGTCAAGAGCTACACCCCCTCCCCACCTAGAATGTCCCAAACCCTTTCCCCAAACCTAGGATTCTAGTCACAACCATGACCTCCCCACAGAAACCCAAGAGCCCATCAACAGTTCAATTAGTACAGACTTTTCTTATTATCCTCACCCACTCAGAATTCCAAAACCCCCCACCCCCTTCCCAATCCCCATCTTTTAAGATTAAGAAAATTAAAACCTATTTTAACTTTGACTGCCATTTGGGCTGGCTGGTCATCAGTTCAAACAATGATTACTAACAGCTTTTAATTACAGACCTGACAGGCTACAGTTTGATGACTGTCAGGAACTTTCCCCTCAGTATGTACATTTCCTAATTTGGACCCTCCCTCCACCAGCCCCAAAACTTGTCTGTCACACAGGAACTTTTGCAGAACAATGACCACCTACCCTGAGTGTACTAGAACTATCAAGGTCTTTGATCCCTGTCACCCACTGTTATCAAAGGACCATCGAATGACCACCAAGAGTTCAAGGTGTTCATTCTGAAATCATCCCACAGATGACCCTGCTAGACATAAAGCCCCAGGGTCAGGGGCATTAACAAGATGGCAGAAAAAGCAACTACCCACTTATTGCTTTCTTCGGCACCAGTACGTCCTCAGGATAGTTCTCTTTCAGAGATCAATCCAACCTGATCCCAGGAAAAAGAAATCCAACCCCATCAGAGCACAAAACAGTGCAACAGTGGTTTTTGAAAATGCCATCACCTCCCAGCGCTCTCCCTCCAGCCTACCCAGGAGGCTTTTTGGTTCCCCATGCTCACCCAGGAGAAGCTGCCCACATAGACAGCAGCTCGCCTATTGCGGAGGCCACTGTACGTGTACAGGATCGCAGGACTCTTGTTATTGGGCTTGGGAGACGGCTCCTGGCGAACAGGAGGTGGTGGCTCAGTGCTGCTGCTTCTGTCATCTGAGGGCTGTGAGGTGGCTGTCAACACGTCATCATACAGGTCAATCTGATCTGTATTGTTGAACTCTGGGTCCTAAGAGATGGGTTGGCAAAGGTGGGTTTGCAGACCTTCCACTGGGTTCATTCTATTTCATTCTAGTTTACTTAAGAGTCCACAGTCAAATACTTCTTAAAGCAACATACAAAACTTCCCTGTTCCACTCTAGGAAGCTAGGTAAGAATAATTTTTCACTTAAAACCATTTCACTGAATTATGCTTCTGTAGGTTTTTCTCTCAAGACCCTGTTAGTAGGCTATAATGTTTCCAGCTTCAGCCAACTGTAAGAATCAAAAGGTACATGATGATTACACAAGCAAACTAAGAACACAAAGACGCACCTGCTACTGTTGTCAATGAGGTCAGCTTCTAAAGACCACATCTAAGAGTAAGGAAAACTTATTTTCCACATCTTACGCTATTTCCAAAATCAAGAGTTACACAAAACTTACAACTCTATTTAATAAGAGAATATATTCATTTAGAAATAAAAAGCAGGGAAAAAATGGGAACCCAGAATGCAAAAAAGAATTAGTGTTACTAGTTTAAAACTTTTAGATTTACACAAATGATTCAGAGACGCTCTAAAACTCGTAGTACACAATCCCATCTTTCTAGTAACCATCAAAGAAACATTTTAAAAAGGGAAAAGAATAACTCTGGGAGATTTTCCCTTACTATTTCTCAGATAACAACACAGCTCCAATACATTACCGAGACACTTAGACATAAGAGACTTTTGGGAGCAACACCAGAGATGTTCAATGATACACAAAAACAGTGAAGTTCTCTCAAATCTAAGGGTCAGAAAACAGGACAAGCACCCACACCATAAGCTATGTCACAGTAAGCATTTACAACATGAACATGTACTCCGAAACATAATCAGAAATATATTTTTTGTTTATGTGTTAATGTTTACTTATTTATTACTGTTATAGACTGACTGTGTCTGTCCCTCCAAAATGCTATGTTGTAACCCTATTCCCCAATGTGACCGTACCAGGAGGTGGGGTCTTTGGGAAGTAATTACAATTAGACCAGATTTTGAGGGTGGAACCCTCATGAACAGGATTAGTGCCCATATAAGAGCCAAGAGAGAGAGCTTGCTTGCTCTGCTCTACATCCATGAGGATACAAGCCAGCATTCTGCAACCTGGAGGAGGGCCCTCACCAGCATCCAAACCTGACTTCAACCTTCCAGTCTCCAGAATTGTGAGAAATAAATTTGTTGTTTATAAGCCATTAATTTTTTGGTATTCCGTTAAAGCAGCCAAATTAATGCTGCTTTAACGGAATCCTAAAACCATTAAGAACTACTACCAGGAGATCTTAATGTTTCAGATTTGCAATATTACCTCAAAGAGCTCTTTTTATGTTAAGTATCAGACAATATTTTTTCAGATAATATTCTAAAACATCCCAACAGTGCTAAAGATGATGCTGCCAAACTGACAGAGACAGAAAGAAGGGAACTACAGCTCATTCATGTCACTGCTGTGTTTTTAAAAAGGGAATAAAGGAAGAACCCACGTTAGATAACTTGTCTACTTCCCTGAAGAAAGAGAGCACTTCCTCTAATGCAACTCAGGACAGGAAGCCCCAATAACTTTCTCTGTTCAATTCCATCATAAGAACTGTGGATTCTAAAGTGAGACTAGAGAGGGGACTCACTACAAAACTCATTCCTAGACCTATATACCATCACACACTTCTGGAAACCATCTTTTAGTTTCTCAGTTCATCTGACGTACAGTGGAAGAACAGGCACACAAAGGTAGCACTATCAGACTGTTCTGATAGTGAAGGGGAAAGGATTCTACTTCCTGAGGCATATAAATAATTTTAAATACTACAAATACTCTAAAAAACCCCACAAGAGAGGAGTTTATACCTTGTGAAAATATCAGAGAGAATGGCAAAAGAGAGTAACCCTTTTAGAGGGAATTTAAAAATAAGAAAAGGCAGGGGATGCCCAGGCAGCTCAGTCGGTTAAGAGTCAGACTCCTGGTTTCCGCTCAGGTCATGATCTCAGGGTCATGGGATCGAGCCCCATGTTGGGCTCTACGCTCAGTGTGGAGTCTAGTTTAGACTGTTTCCCTCTCCCTCTGCCCCTCCCCTGCTCATGTGCTCTCTCCCTCTAAAATTAAAGAATTAAAATCTTAAAAAATCAAACAACAAAAGGAATAAGTGAAGACAAATAAGCACAGGAAGACTGTTCTAGGTAGTCAAATTTATAAACAAATAAGCATCTGGCATAAAAAAGAGTATGTAAAGAACAGGAAGAGAAGCTAACACTGGAGAGCACAGGGTGGATAATAAATTGAGTAAAGTGAAGTGCTAAAAACTTGAAAAATACAATGGGTATAAAATACTTCATAGCCCTTATGTCTCAAAGAACTGCAACTCTAAACAAAATCATTTATTTACTCATTCATATAGTAGGTACAGTGATACGCCCTTATGGTTCAAGGTAAAGGAAAAAGATGGAAACCACTGGATCCTCTCTGATGTTCTAATCCTTAGAGAGCACTACTTCACACCAGGGTGCTTTTTAAATTTAAATCAAGGATTCTGAAATAAAACTTAAAAGGGGAATGAGGAAACACACTATCTTGGATACTCAGTGGAACCAAACTGGAATTCCTTCTAGGAAGTACCTGTGATTCAGAGATTGTGTCTAAAATTTATAATACAAAAATTACCACTGATAATTGGGTAGTAAACTAACACCCAGATCTGGACAGCTCAGAAACCGCACACATCACCAGGAAATCGCCAATATTGCAAATCTAGGCCAATAATCTACTCTTTCAGGACCCTTAGAGAGCACAATAGACTCAAGTCCTGAAAAACCTTGTATATGGATTACCTTACCACTTTAAGAAGCACAAAAGGATTCAATGAATCCAAAATTGTCACAAGATTCAAATGGTTTCTCTGGGCCATAGAACCTCGGTTCAAAATAGTTGGTGGGAACTGTTCTGATGCACAGAGCAGGCCTGTTGAGGAGTCTGTTGAAGAAACAACGTATCAAGTTGCTTGGATTTAAATCTACTGGCAACACCAATTCATTTTAACTTCTTCAGCTGGTAAGACAGAAAAACAGGTAAGGGCCTGAGGTTTTTCTGATTACCAAATGAGCTGGTGATTTATGCAGTACTGGATTAGGTTAAAGCAAAATCTAATTCTACAAATTAAGTGAAAAATATAATGTTTTATGTGCACTGATGCTGAAGATTTCATTCCAGGGAGATTAAAAAGTATGTATTTAAAACTGAATAAAGATCTCAAGAAAAATTTTGTGTTTAACAGCATAGGAAGAACTATGACTGCCTCTGAAGCTTTTTAGATATAAAAGAACTTGCATGATTTTGAATTTAAGAACTTCTTCACCCGTGTGCTCAATGTTTCTACCCTCCAACCCCCTTTTCCTGATATCTGAGGGAAGTAAGAAAGGCTAGGAATGATGGTTCTCAAAGCCACCTACTTGATACCACTGTTCTTTTAATTGTAACTAAAGCTCTCAGTTTTTGGCTTTATAATAACTAGCTCTAGTCCTCACCTTATGCCCTCCCTCTCTGCCACTGTCCACTGCCCTCAACCACCAGGAACAGAACCTCTTTTGAACACAGGGATCCATTTCTTCCCTGTTCCCTCGTTAGTCCTGACACTGTGCCTAGCAAACAGAAATTGCTCAATAAGTACTTATTGATGGAAGTAGCGAACAGAATTGGGCAATGTGCAAAGCACATTCTACTTTGCTTAGCACAAGGAATAGAGGCAAAACACTCAGCAAAACGGCAGCTCTCACTTTTCCAGACCACCTCTACCCAGCCCAAGAGAGCAGCTGTGAATTTTGACTCCTAATGTGACAGGAGTATAGTAGCTCTGCAAAAGAGCTCTTGTCAGAAGAGGTCAGGGAGTCAGCACCATAGGGTTCCGTCCAGGAACCATGTTCATTCTGCTTGGGGAGCAGCGTACGTGTGACAGGGCTCTTGTGCACGGGCTGGCTCAGGATAAATCCTTAATATTCCTAAAACATTCTAAAATACAATCTGTACTGGCTGCCTTCAGTCTAACCCTGCTTTTAACAATCTTTGCCAAACAGAACTTTAATCACTGTTTTAGCAGACTCCAAATTACACTAAGCCCAGCTTTACCAAAAATTAACTCATTTGGTGGAGGGGGGATGCAGGCACTGGGCGGCACCCCTCCCTGGACCTTCCACAAATGGACATAAAACACTCAAAATCTATACTTCTTTCAACTTGCCAAGCAATAAATATTGTCTGTTTGGTATAAATGTCTACTAGATTCCACATACCATCTTTGGACTATCTTAAACCCATAAAAAAGTCTTTTCTAACTAGAGAGAGGAGAACAAATTGAGGCCAATGACTTCTTCTCTGACAAAGCAGTGACCACTGGACAAGGCCTATGCCTTGTCTAGAATCTCCAAGTTATACTGCTTAAGAAATTACAGATTTCCATTTTTTTCAGATCAAATGTGGCTAGACCTACCCTGTTCTTCCAGTTTCTCAAAGTGAATCAGCACCATTGTTATCAACCCACAGAGAAGGAAATTAAGGGGGGAAAAAGGGTTTTTATTAATAAACAACTATGAGAACCTTTTCTTCCTGTCTTGTATTAAAAACGAAACAAAAACAAAAATAACCTTCAACTTGTAAACAGTAGTAAAGGTCTGATTCAAAGTTAATATGGAAAACAATGGTGTATAACTAAGTTAATATACTAAACCTTTCTTTTCATCCATAATCATTTGACTTGTTTGAGCTCAAAAAGTTTTTTTCAGGGTGCCTGGGTGGCTCAGTCGTTAAGCGTCTGCCTTCAGCTCAGGTCATGATCCCAGAGTCCTGGGACTGAGCCCCACGTCGGGCTCCCTGCTCAGCAGGAGGCCTGCTTCTCCCTCTCCCACTCCCCCTGCTTGTGTTCCCTCTCTCGCTGTGTCTCTGTCAAATAAATAAATAAGATCTCTTTAAAAAAAGAAGTTTTTTTTTCACATATTTAGGTCAACCGGCAGCCACATGTACATGACTCCAGTTTATCTGAGACGTGGGAAAATGTTTAAATGGTGAAGCTGATGGGTACAAGCTCACTATACTATTCTACTTTTGTGTTCTAAAATCTCCATGTTAAAACAGCACAATGTGTTAAAAAAATTTTTTAATGTAAACTTGCGTCAAGTAAAGAAAATGACATATATAAGACCTCTGTTGCCTTGTATAAAAGTCAGGGTCTAACCAGGGGACCTTCTTTCTCTAATCTGTTCTTTTTATCCTCTTTCCAGGTCCTTATGTATACCCACTGAAAGATCCTAACGGGAAGAACCAGTTTACTCAAGTAAACTGGGGCTAAAAAACAATCTGCGCAAGATATTACTAAGTTTTAAATAGAAACTATGGAACATTCTTGAGATTGACCTCAGTATGTTATTGTTTCAAGGGACATCACTACATAATGTTCCTTAACATAACATAAATCAACCAACAATCCAAGGTATATGAGGGAGTTTACACGTACTTTTTAACTGGTTTGTCCAACACCTTTACTTCTACCCTCAAAACAATTAGATTCATCAATAAAATAAATTATTACACCAAAATGCCTATGTACCTCTCAAGACTACAAACCACTTACAGAACGAAGTAAGACCCAAAACAATCAGAATGAAGCTGCAATTAAATGCTAAAGTACCTTTTATACCGTTTGCACTGCCTTATGGAGAAGAGGATTATATTTCTCCAGCTGCCCTTTCAGAGCATCGCAAAGCGGGGCGCCTGGGTGGCTCAGTGTGTTAAGCCTCCGACTCTTGATTTCAGCACAGGTCCTGATCTCAGGGTTGTGATCTCAGCTCTGCACTGGCATGGAGCGCTTAAGATTCTCTCTCCCCCTCCACCCCCTTTCCCTCTCTACAAGGAAAAAAAAAAAAAAGAACTGCAAAGGAACAGGTATGAACACTGTCCTCATGAATACTACAGCAAACATAAGTGTGATTTTTTTAAGTGTGGGTAGTCTTTGAGGAGACTGACACCCAAGTTCGGCCTCCTGGGGGAGCAAGTTCCACAGGTTGATTCATCATTCTATTAAACCTGATTTTTATTTGCTCTTAAAGCTTGTAAAATTAAGCCTTGGGAGCTTAAAATTAACATAAAGCGGAATGATCAGACGTCTTGAAAGTCTGTGATAGAGTAAAATTTTAGACCCGATAGAGGGACGTTCAGGCCTAGCAAGGACTACGACAGCTTGGAACCACTGCAAGTTTGGTGAAAGTGATTCTTCAGCAGATCCAGTAAAGTCCCAATGCTCCCGATGACCCCTCACCTGATTGAACTCCTCGTCAGCATATATATCAATCAAGTCCACTCCTTCTGACATGGCTCCGGAAGGAAGATCGCGAGCCCGGAGAACGGACAAAGTAAGGAAGATGCCACTGCGGTATCCTGAAAGAGGCAAGAGTTGGAAGGCATGAGGGTCCCGGGCTGGGAGGAGAGCAATGGTTGCCAACCTCCCGTCTCCAGAGACGCAGCATCCCGGCAGCCCAAGCTCGGTCCCACCCGCTCCGCCCCGCCCCCGGCCTCGCGCCGCCCCTCGCTCTCCCAGGCCGCCGGGGCTCGCGGGGCTCGCTGCCCATCACCCTCGGGCCCGACCCGAGTTGCGCCGCAGCTGCCCGTGGCGCGACGGCAAAGTCCAGGCCTCTGCTCCTAAGGGCCCTGGGACGGCGCTGCGAAGAACGACCGCGGCGAAGCCCGCAGCCCCAGCCCGCCGCACCTGCCTAGGCCCCAAAGCGGTCCCGGCTAGAGTCCCCGCGGGTCGTGGAGCTCCAGCCGCCTCCGCTCCCCACCCAGGCCTAGTCCTCGCCCCCAACTAGGCCCGCCCCGCTCCCTCCCCACAGACTCGGCCCGGCGCCCTCGGCCTCCTCCCTCAAAGGCCCGCACCGCCCCCCGTCCGCCGACTCCGGCTGCCCCAAACTCAACCGACCCCCTCCCAGTTTCAGCGCTGGCCCCGAGCCCTCTTCCGGCCCCGCCGGCCCCCGGCCGCGCGCCCCCGTTACCGGGAATATGGCGGCGGCGGCGGCGAGTCCGGACTAGGCCCGAAGCGCGCGAACCGCTCTCGGCCCCAGTCCCGCCCCCCCCCACCGCTGACGTCACACGCACAGCCACTTCCGCCACACGCAGGGACGCATCTTCCGGCTCTGGCCCTTCAGCGATGAGGTCCGTATTTCAGGCGTCCGGAAGTTCCCGGAAGTTGCCACGCCGTAGGCTTCCGGTGTGGGTCGGGAAGGATGGCGGTGGCCTCCATGTTACCGGGTCTGACACGGGTGAGGAGAGTGGAGGTTTTAGGGTCCTGGGCAGGGCATAGTGGGGATTGAGTCTCGACTTCTAACGCAGTAATGGAGACTGCGAGGAGCATCCAGCTGCCTGATAGCCCAGGGCAAGGGCAGAACCAAGGAGAGATCCGCCTTGCAACATAGGAGATTCAGGTCACATCCACTCTTTTCTTAGCCCACTGTGTGCCTGTCTCGTTCAGAGACCCAATTCAGATTTCACCTGTTTCCCAGGTGGAGCTGGCTGCACCGCCTCTGTGCGCCGCTTCTCTGTGTTCTTAAGTCTGTTCTTTTGTCTAATACCTGTTATGATTCCACTTCTTAAGATCATTTTTTTGTTGTAGGCTTTTCACACTGAACTTCTCTCAGTACTGCTTTTGTGCTGCTTATAATTTTTTTGTATCTTGCGTTTTCGTTGGTCTCAAGATGTTTTCGAATTCCCCTTTTGATTTCTTCTTTGACCCATTTGAACTATTGGTTATTCATGAGCTAGAGTGTGTTAATTTTCACATATTGGTGAATTTTCCAGTGTTCCTTCTGTTGTTGATCTCTAGTTTCATTTCACTGTGGTCATTTGTATCATTTTAATCTTTTTTAATTTGGTAAGACTTGTTTTGCAGCCTAAGGTGATCTATCTTGGAGAGTGTTCCCATCCAAGGAATACATCCTTGAAAATAATGTATTCTTCTGCTGTTGGGTGAAATGTTCTATACGTGTCTGTTTTGGTCCATTTGGTCTATAGTGTTGTTCAGGTCTTCTGTTTATTGATCTTCTATCTAGATGTTCTATCCATTACTGAATGTGGAATATTGAAATCTATTTTTATTGTATTGCTGTTTATTTCCCCCTTCAGTTCTGTCAGTTTGCTTCATATGTTTGGGTGCTCTGATGTTGTTTGCATATATAATTGTTTTATATTCCTAGTACATTTACCCCGTTATCATTATATAATAATGTCCCATATCTCTCGTGACAATTTTTGACTTAAAGCCTGTTTTGATTGACATAAGGAGGGCCATCTTTGCTCTTTGGTTACCATTTGCATGGAATATCTTTTTCATCCTTTTGCTTTCAGCGTATGTATTCTTACATCTAAAAGGAATCTGTAGTAACAGCGTATAGTTGGATCCTATTTTGTTTTTAAGATTTTATTTATTTATTTGACAGAGAGAGCGAGAGCACAGGCAGGGGGAACAGTAGAGGGAGAGGGAGAAGCAGGCTCCCCGCCAAGCAAGGAGCCCGATACGGGGCTCGATCCCAGGACCCTGAGATCACGACCCGAGCAGAAACCAAGAGTTGGTCACTTAACCAACTGTACCACCCAGGTGCCCCCACAATTACATGTTTTTGTGTCATATATCCATTAGCTTATGTTTTTCTATTTTAACTTTTATACCAGAATTATGTACCACTATTACAGTATCCTGTATTTGCCATATATTTATCTTTACCAGTGATCTTTATGCTTTCATATGCTTTTGTGTTGCTGTCTGTTGTCCTTTGGGTCCTTTGGGCTTCTTGAATTTGGATGTTCATTTCTTTCACCAAATTTGGGAAGTTTTTAGCCATTTCTTTGTATTATCATTGTTATTTTTTTTAAGTAAGCTATATACCCAACGTGAGGCTTGAACTCGTGACCCCAAGATCAAGAGTCACATGCTCTACTGACTGAGCCAGCCAGCTGCCCCTGGCTGTTTCTTTAAATAAGTTTTCTGCCCCTTTCTCTTTTCTCCTTCTGGGTTCCTATAATACTTATATTCGTCTGCTTGATGATGTCTTATAAGTCCCTTGGGCGCATTTTAATCTTTTTCATTCTTTTTTTTTTCTTCGTCTGATTGGGAAATTTCAAATGACCTGTCTTTGAGTTCACTGATTCTTTCTTCAGCTTGATCAAGTCTGCCGGTTAACCCCCGTAGTGAATTTTTTTCATTTGGTTATTGTATTCTTCAGTTCCAAAATTTGTTTGGTTCTTTTTAATATTTCTTCTGTTGATATTCTGTTCATGCCTTGTTTTCTTAAGCTAATTGAACATTTTGTTGACAGTTGTTTTGAATTCTTTGTCAGGTAATTCATATGCCTCTGTTTCTTTAGGGTCGGCTTCTAGAGATTTATTTTGTTCCTTTGATTGGACCATGTATTTCTGTTTCTTCATGTTCCTTACAACTTTATGTTGGATCCACACTTGAAAAAAGTCACCCCTCCCAGTCTTTTTGGACTGGCTAGAGAAAGACCTTCACCAGTCAGCTTGGCTAGAGATTCCAGGAGTCTCTCAGACTTTTTGTGTGGATAGGTCTTCTCTAGGCTTGTGTGTGTAAATTCCCAGTTCAGGGATTTGCTGGCTTCTTTTTTTCAGGAGTCTGTGACCTGGTTTCTGGATTTCTCATAAAGGGAATTGGTCCATGTATTGCTGAGTTGGTGTCTCCATGAGAGAGAGTGTGAGACTTCCTGTTCCATCATCTTGCTGGTGTCACTACCTTCTCACTGCATCTTGATAGGTTTTGCCCTTCTCTAGATTGGGAGCCTTTGGGGGATTGGGGACCGTGCCATCACTGTATGCTCAGATTTCAACACAAGCAAGTGAGTAAAATATATACCATTCCATAAGAATTTTGAAGGAATATAAAGGAAGGAGAAAATATTTCTGCTGGAGAATTTCTGGAAAGGTACTAGTAAAGAGCACATTTGCAGTTAGGGTTGGGTTCCAATCCTAACTGCAGGGACTATTTGGGTGACCTTGGTAAGTTATTTAACCTCTCTGAGCCTCAGCTTCCTATGCTATAAAGTGGGGATAGTATCAACATAATTTTTTTTTAAAGATTTTATTTATTTATTTGACAGAGAGGGAACACAAGCAGGAGGAGTGGGTGAGGGAGAAGCAGGCTTCCTGCTGAGCAGGGAGACCAATGCAGGTCTCGATCCCAGGACCTGGGATCATGACCTCAGCCAAAGGCAGACATTTAACAACTGAGCCACCCAGGTGCCCGTCAACATAATTTCTTAAGAACTAAATGAGATTGAATGCATTTAGCACCTAATAAGTGTTGAGTGAATGACAGTGATGGTAGTCTTTATAAAGATGTTTGTGGTTTATTTCAGATGCTTGCTCTGTCAAGGCGCCATCTAGTGTCTCCTTTGCTCAGCACACCATCTTTCGGCCGTTTCTACAGAGGTGACAGCCCAACAGATTCCCAAAAAGACATGATTGAAATCCCTTTGCCTCCATGGCAGGAGCGAACTGATGAGTCCATAGAAACCAAAAGAGCCCGGCTGCTCTATGAGAGCAGAAAGAGGGGAATGTTGGAAAACTGTATTCTGCTTAGGTAGGGAAATATGAGACTTGGTGTCACTTTCTCTTTTATTGGAGATAGCTTTTTCAACTTTGTTCTCTCTCTTTCTTGTTTTAGCCTCTTTGCTAAAGAATATCTGCAGCACATGACTGAGAAACAGCTGAACCTCTATGATCGTCTGATTAATGAGCCCAGTAATGACTGGGATATTTACTACTGGGCCACAGGTACTGGGCATGATCAGCAAGCAGCATGATGTGAAAAATAGGATGACTCGCGCTGATCTGGGTCTGGAATTGTGTCCTAGGCAATTTTTTTCTTTGTTCATGAAGTCGATACTCAACCCCAGCACTCTCCAAATTTTTCAAAGCGTGCAAAATTGTTTTATTAAAGTTCTTTGTTGGCAAGCAATAGAAACCTGTCTAACGTAAGCAAAAAGGGAGTTTAGTGGAATGGTGTGGAAAGGCAGAATTACAGAAAAACCAGGCTGGGAATGGTGTGGAACCCGACAGCTCTAGAAAGCTACATGGCAAGAGCTCCTCGATAGTCTCACTCCAGCACTGCCTTTGGGAAGAACAGTTCTCACTCTGTATAGTTAGGATTATCTTCGGCTATCAGGTTAAAATAAAAAAAATCGAAACAATAGTAGCCTAAACAAATCAGGACTGTACTTCTCTCTCATAACAGCAGTCCAGAGGTAGGCATTCTATTCAGAAGTCATGAGGTCCAGATACCCCTTGACGTGTTCCTTCTTCCTCAGCATGTGCTGTCTACCTTGTGGTCGAAGGTGGTTGCTGTGGCTCTCTCTGTCACGTCTGTGTTTCAGCCAGGAGAAAATGTGTAGAAGCACACGCCTTATTTTTTATAAATCCTTCTCAGGAGATTATGCACCACACTTCCAATAGTTTTCCATTGGCCACAGTTCAGTCACATGATGACGCCTAGTCACGATGAAAAAATAATATAGTCTATTTCATGCATCCAGTTGCAGCGGGGGTTCTCTTGTCAAGGAAAAATGGGAGAATGGATATTAGGGTACATCTCATCCATTTCTGTCACACTCTGGGTCTTCTGGTTTTATGTTCCCAGTCCAGACTTGAGTCATAAAATAGAAACCATTCTGTAGGTTCTGAGTATAAAGGGTGATAATACAGAGTCTCAAGGCACATATAAACATTGGGAAGCCCACAAAGTATAAAATATTTCCTCTCTGGTCCTTTAGTATTGTTGAGTAAAAGTCCACCATGTGACTGTACCCCCCCAGTTTATCTGTTGACCAGTTGAGGGACGTCAGGGTGTTTCCAGTTTTTGGTGATTCTGAATAAAGCCACTATCAGTGTTCGCATATAGCTTTTTGTGGATGTAGGTTGTAGTTTTTCTTGGATACATACCCAGGAGAAGGGTCACTGAGTTGTATGGTAAGAGTTAATGACAAACTTTCTGTAACAGGACAGGGAGGAAGTACTTCAGGCTGCGCAGACCCTACCGTCTATGTCTTGAGTCTTCACTCCTGCCGCTGGAGCGCACACGCTGCCACTGCTACAGTGTTGCAGTCAGATTTTATTGACAGACACTGAACTTTGAATTTCATAGAATTTTCGTGTGTCACGAAATACCCTTTGGACTTTTTTCCTGAACCATTTAAAAGTCATTCTTAGCGCACAGGCCGTGCAAAAACAGGCAGGAGCCTATAGTTTGCTCACTCTTGTGTTGAGTGGAAGAGACCAGACTCCCAAGTCCAGCCATCCATACTGTATGATGCCATTTTTATGATATTCTGGGAAGGGCAAAACTATAGGGGTAGAAAACAAACTAGCAGTTGTCAGGGACTGGATGTGAAGTTCCCCATCCTCACCAGCACTTGGTATTATCAGGATTTTGTTTTTGTTTTTAGCCATTCTAAGAAATAGGCAGTGATCTTTCACTGTAGTGAGTTGACATGGCCCTGATGATTAAGGATATTGAGGGTCTTTTTTTTTTTTTTTTAAAGATTTTATTTTTATTTACTTGACAGAGAAAGACACAGCAAGAGAGGGAACACAGGCAGGGGGAGTGGGTGAGGGAGAAGCAGGCCTCCCGCAGAGCAGGGAGACCAATGTGGGACTCAATCCCAGGACCCTGGGATCATGACCTGAGCTGAAGGCAGATGGCTGAGCCACCCAGGCGCCCCTTGAGGGTCTGTTTTAAGTGCTTATTTGCCATTCATACATCTTTGCTAGCATGTGTCTTCAAATCTTAGCCCACCTTTGTTTTTTTCTTAATCGGGTTGGTTCATTTTCTAATTGAGTTTTGAGTGTTCCTTATTTATGTGAGATTCAAATCCTTTGTCAGATACACGTCCTGCAAATTTCTTTCTCCTTGCTTATGGCTTATCTTCGCATTTTCTTAATATTGTCTTTCGAAGAGCAGTTTTTAATTTTGGTGAAGTACAATATTTTATTTGGTGAGTTGGTGGATTGTGCTTTTCATACTGTGTCTTAAGAATCTGCCTTATCCGAAGTCACAAAGATTTTCTCTGTTTTCTTCTAGGAATTTTATAGTTTTAGAATCACCTGTTCAGTTTCTCCAAAAAAAACCCTACTTGGATTTTGATTGGAGTTGTGTTGATCAACAGATCAATTTGGGAAAATTCCTTTAGCAATTTAGAATTGTCTAATCTATGAACATGCTGTATCTCCCATTTATTTTGGTTTTTTACTTCTTTTTTTTTTAACATTTAATATTTTTAAAAAATTTATTTGAGATAGAGAGTGAGCACATGAGCTGGGGAGAGGGACAGAGGGAGAGGGAGAAGCTGACTTCCTGCTGAGCAGGGAGCCTGACATGGAGCCCGACGTGGGGCTCGATCCCAGGACCTTGAGATCATGACCTGAGCCAAAGACAGCCGCTTAACTGACTGAGCCGCTCAGGCGCCCTTGGGTCTTTGACTTCTTTAATCAGCATATTATCTGTTGTTGTATAACAAATTACCCCAGAACTTACTGGCTTTAAACAAACCCACCTTTAATATCTCAACCTTTTTGTGGATCTGGAATCCACTCATGGCTTAGTTGGGTGCTGTGCTTTACTCTGTCACGAAGTTATAACCAAGGTGTCAGCCTAGGGTCTGGGGTTTCATCTGGAGGCTCAGCTAGGGGAGGATCTGCTTTAAGTTCTCTCTGGTGTTGGCACAATTAAGTTCCTCATAGGTGCCCCACCCGCAGGCCTAGGTTCTTTGCTGACTGTTGCCTAGAGGCTGCCTTCTGTTCCTTGTCCCAAGGGCCTCTCCTACTTGGAAACTTGCTTCTTCAAAGTGTGCAAGCCAAGAAGGCAGGAGAGGAGTCTGCTAGCAAGATGGAAGTCTCAGTGTTTTGTAACCTAGTCACGGAAATTACATTGTGTTAGCCTTGCTGTATTCTGTTGGTTAGAATCAAGTCATTAGGTCCAGCCCAGGGCAGGGAGTAGGGGTGAGAATCACACAAAAGCATGATACCCAGGTGGAGATCACTGGGGGCCATTCTAGAAGTCTGACTGCTACAATCCGTCTTTTGTAGTTTTCGGCATATTTTGGACATATTTTGCTGGATTTGTACCTAAGTATTTCATATATTTTGGTGCTATTATAAATGGTACTTTAAGAAAAATTTTCAATTTCCCGTTGTTGGTAGAATGTAGAAATACAGTTGATTTTTGTATACCGTGACCTTGCTGAGCTCACTCAGATCGAGAAGCTATTTTGTAGATTCTTCGGGATTTTCTGTGTAGACAGCTGTGTCATCTCTGAACAGAGAATGTTTTCTTCTTTTCCAGTCTGTATGCCCTTTATATCATTAATTTGCTTTATTGCACTGTCTGGGTTCTCCGGTGTAATGCTGAATAGTGGCAGTGAGAGCATCCTTGGCTTGTTCCCAGTGTTAGGGGGAAAGTATTCAGTCTTTCACTATTAATATACTGTTAACTCTAGGTTAGTTGTAAATGCCTTTTATCAAATTGAGAAAATTTCCTTCTGCTTGTAGTATATTGAGCCTTTTTTTCATAAATAGATGTTGAATTTTGTCAGGTGCTTTCTAGGCATTTCTGTAGAGGTGATAATTTGTCTGGTCATATGATTTCTTTTCCCTTAGTTTATTAATATGATGAATTTATTTTATTTTATTTTTTTAAAGATTTTATTTATTTGAGAGAGAGAATGAGATAGAGAGCATGAGGGGGGAGAGGGTCAGAGGGAGAAGCAGACTCCCTGCCGAGCGGGGAGCCCGATGCAGGACACGATCCCGGGACTCCAGGATCATGACCTGAGCTGAATGAAGGCAGTCGCTTAACCAACTGAGCCACCCAGGCGCCCGATGAATTTTTTTTTTTTTAAAGATTTTATTTATTTATTTGACAGAGATAGAGAGAGAGCACAAGTAGGCAAAGCGGCAGGCAGAAGGAGAGAGAGGAACAGACTCCCTGATGAGCAGGGAGCCTGATGGTGGGGCTCGATCCCAGGACCCTGGGATCATGACCTGGGCCGAAGGCAGACGCTTAATCGACTGAGTCACCCAGGTGCCCTGTAGTTTCTTTTATTCAGTCTTATAGTCTCTATCTTTTCATTGGGGTATTTGGCCATTTGCATTTATTCAGTGAACAATGGGGTTGAGTTAAAATTACTGTCTTTTTGTTGCCTGTTTTTTCCATCTTTTTTCCTTTTCCCTTCTATTTTCCATGTTTTTTTAATTGAGAATTTAAATTTCGTATGACCTCCATTGTTGGTTTATTGTTTATACTTCCTGTTATCATTTTTTGTAGTGATTGCCTTAGGCTTTACAATACACATCCTTAATGAATCAGTCTCCTTTCAAGTTATATTATACTGCATCACATAGGATGTGAGAACTTCACAATAATATACTCCCAAATCCTCCCCCCATCTTTAGTGCTGTTGTAATTGTACTTTTTACTTCTTCTTATGTTGTAAGCCTACACTATATTTTAGACAATTATCTTTAGAGCAGTTTAAAATAAGGAAAAGAATAAGTTATATTTTATATGTATAATTTATATAAATTATATATGTTGTTTATTTTTTTACTTTTTTAAAGATTTTATTTATTTGACAGAGAGAGACACAGCGAGAGAGGGAACACAAGCAGGGGGAGTGGGAGAGGGAGAAGCAGGCTTCCCGCTGAGCAGGGAGCCCGATGCGGGCCTCAATCCCAGGACCCTGGGATCATGACCTGAGCTGAAGGCAGACGCTTAACGACTGAGCCACCCAGGCGCCCTTAAATTATAATTTTTATAGTATGTCTTATATATGTACAACAATAAATAACAGTGTGTCAAATATATTTTATATTTACCTTTATTTTAGTGCTCTCTGGAGATCTTCATTTCTTTGTAGAGATCCATGTTTCTATCTGGTATCGTATTCCTTCTGCCTGAAGAACTTCCTTTAATATTTCTTGTAGTGCAGCTCTGTTATTAGGAATTATCTCTGTTTTTGTCATTTTTCAAAGATACTTCACTGGGTATAGAATTACAGGTTCACAGTATTTTCTTTCAGCACTTCACAGGGGCCCACCTGTTTTGCTCTTAGTGTGCAGGATTGAGTCTGTCGGTCGGGAGCTGTGCTGGGTTTGGGTTTGCTGTTTTGGTTACCTTCATCGCACCTCCAGCTTCCAATTCGTGTAGCGTTACCATGTGCTGTTTCCTGGTTCTTGTAGTTTCTGACAAGAGGTCCGCTGTGTCTCTTTATTCCTATATATGTAATGTATCTTTTCTTCTTGAATGTTTACAGCATTTCATCTTTGGTTTTTAGCTGTTGAATATGATATGTCTTGATGTTTGTTCTTGGTATTTTTTCCTGCTTGGGTTCTCTGGGCATGTTGGATCCCATTACACTGTTTACTTTTACCCTACAGCTTTTGGATTCTGTTTTGTGTCTTAAGTCTTTTCTTTTTATGTATCAGTTTGGGGAATTTGTATTGGGTAAGACTAATTGATCTGTCTTCCAGTTCGCCAGTTCTTTCCTTGACTGCAGGGTTGAGTCTCTTGATGAGCCTGTTGAGGTCAACCTGCTTATTTGCTACTGTATTTTTAACATTTACATTTGGCTTTTACAATTTCCAGCTCTTTAGTGGAGTTGCTCATCTGTTCCTACATTTTGTCTACTTTTTCTGCTAGAGCCTTTAACATATTCCTTTTTTTTTTTTTAAGATTTTATTTATTTGAGAGAGAGAATGGGAGAGAGAGAGAGGGCATGAGCAGGGGAAAGGGCAGAGGGAGAAGCAGACTCCCTGCTGAGTGGGGAGCCTGATGCAGGGCTCGATCCCAGGACCCTGGGCTTGACCTGAGCTGAAGGCAGACACTTGACTGACTGAGTCACCGAGGTGCCCCTTGTCTACTTTTTCTACTAGAACCTATAATATTTTAGTTATTTTTTTTAAGATTTTATTTATTTATTTGAGAGAGAGTGGGAGAGAGAGAGGGCATGAGCAGGGGGAAGGGCAGAGGGAGAAGCAGACTCCCCACTGAGCAGGGAGCCTGATGTAGGTCTCCATCCCGGGACTCCAGGATCATGACCCAAGCCGAAGGCAGATGCTTAAATGACTGAGCCACCCAGGTGCCCTAACATATTAATTACTTTAAATTCCATAATAGTTGTAACATCTGGGTCATCCCCGAGGCTTTTTCTATTGATTTCTTTGTCCCTTCACAGTGTGTTGTGTTTTTCTTCTTCTGTGCACATGTGTATCTCATAGTTTTTGATTGAGTACTTAGACATAAGTAAGACCGTAAAGAGCAAAGTAAATAGTATTTATGCCTAGAAATGGGCATGCTTTCAGTAGGCTGTTAGTATGGGGATCAAGTCAGTCTAGTTAGGAGTTAAGCTCACCTAGATTCTGTTATTGCTTTGCTCTCCTGCACTGCACCATAAGCCTCTGTTGCTACCATCTGCGTAGAGTAGGGGCTGAATTTCCAGAGGGTATTTCTCCATGTTCCTGTTCTACCCTCAGCTCTCAGCCTTCCTCCTGTTTCTATGCCTCAAAGGGAATCTCTCTAAGCTCTTGACCTTTCCCGGCAGTAGATCTCTGTTGCTTCCCACTTGGGGGGAGCAAAGTTGGGAGGGCAGTCTCCGTTATCCTGGTTCACCTTCAGTCCCTGTGGCCCTGGGTCTTGGGTGGGCTCTCTCCGTGGCCCTGCCTGTCCCACAGGACGAGTTTTGTTTTTTTTTTTTCCCCTTTTCTCTTTTCACCATCCCAAATGGGTCTTCACGTGTTCCAAGTAGGAGACAGGATTTGCAGACCTAATCCCAGTCTCTTAAGGCCTTTGTTTGGTAGAGGAGAAGGGCTGGGCTGGGCTTTGTGCTTTCTGTGTCGTGTTGGCTGCTCCTGGCCTACATCTCTGAGGGAGGCATTCTCCCACCTCTTGCTCTGAACCTGGCATCGGTCAGGAGCACACTCTGGAGGTTTGTTGCGAACAGCCCGTGGGGCGCACACTCCCTCGTGTGGTGTCTGTGGCTAGCCCCTACCTGGCTTGTAGCAGCAGGTTCGAAATTTTAGCTGAACTCTTCTTACCTGTCCAGATGGCATCTAGTGTGTCTTCTTCCCGGGCCCTGTCTCAGGCGAGCAGGTGCTCATGTGCAGTTTCTCCTTTGAGGGGCTTCTCTTCCCTTAGATTTTGTTCTACTTGGTTGCCCTGTGACCTCGGTTCTTGGATGACTTCACAGAAAGTCATGCTATTTGTAGTTTTTCTGGCTCTTCTTGTTAGGATGAGCACGGTGCTCTTTCCAACTTGCACCGTCCTTAGGGGAAGCCTAAACCTCCTGGACTTTATTTCGATCATTACAAAAAAACCCCAGCACCAAGCCCACTAGATGCTGGGCTGTGTGCTGAGTGAGGGGGAGTTAAGCTTTGAGGAATTCTCTCTCCCAGCGTTGTAGTCTTGACAGGAGGGTCATTCTCGAGCACATTACCTAAGCTTCCTCCGTGGGAGGCTTTGCTTGTAATGGGAATCTGAAGCGAGTGTCTGCAGGTGGAGAGAGAGGTGGGAGGTAAGCAGGCATGCCAGGCCCCCTTGCACACCCCCGAGATGACACTCCCGTGGCTTTGCTGTCCATGCCCTTGGGGCCTATCCGTCCGCATCTCGTTCTCCCGGTTCATGTCCATTTTGTGTACCGCTGATAGCCTTCTAATGAATTCTTTTTTGCTGAAGTTGGTAGAACTACTAGTCTGTCATGTACAACCGAGGACTTCTGCCTCAGGAAATGTATAAGCTGGAAGGAGAAACACAATACCCAGAAAACACTGAAATACCAAGTGCAGAACAAAATAGTGCCGCCGAGCTTGGACAGGCCAGGGGTCTGCCGACTCGTTCATAAAAGGCCAGACGGTAAATAGTTTAGTCTTGTGGCCATATGGTCTCTGTTGCCAACTACTCAACTCTGCCATCCTAGTGCAAAAGCAGCCGTGGACAGTATGTAAACAGATGGGAGCAGCTGTTCCAATAGAGCTGTTTACATGTGCAGGCAGCCATGGTTCACCAGCTCCCGCTGTAGGCCACCATGTATACTTAGAGGAAGAGTAGAGACAGGCTGTGTATTTACTGGTTCTTTGCAAAGGCCAGAGTTTCAAGGGTCAGGGTCCCCGTGCCTGAGTATTAACGGCCATCATTCTTTCTGCCCATTCTTCCCTTGCAGAAGCAAAACCGGCCCCAGAAATATTTGAAAATGAAGTCATGGCCCTGCTGAGAGACTTTGCTAAAAACAAAAACAAAGAGCAGAGACTGCGTGCCCCAGATCTGGAATACCTCTTCGAAAAGCCACATTGAGCTGTGCACCATTGCCTGCCCTGGGGGCTCAGTCCACGGACCCTAACTTAGGATAGACACTGGCCTCGACTTCCTGCTTCCCCTGAGACACTCAGCCTTCCCAGACTGTTTGTCTTGCTTCAATTGAGGGACCCATCTCTCAGGACGCGTAAATACTGGGTGTGACTCATTCTAAAACTTTGTTGGTTCACTTTTAAGCCTAAAAGCGGTTGCTGGTGTTGCCAGCACTCTGGCCTGTTTCTCTGCCACAGGAGGGCAGTGTCGGGGAAGGGATGGTGCTGGCTCG
This sequence comes from Callorhinus ursinus, assembly GCF_003265705.2. Lineage (NCBI taxonomy): Eukaryota > Metazoa > Chordata > Mammalia > Carnivora > Otariidae > Callorhinus > Callorhinus ursinus. Next base: position 8,891,619 of record NW_027397113.1, on the reverse strand, counting down.
TTGCTTTAGCCCGAAGTGTGTGTTCAGTGCAAAGAGGCAGCCAGCTGCAGGGGCTGGGTGGCAAGCTTCCCCGAGCAGCCCAGGGCTTTATTCAAGTGAAATCCCTCCCCCCCACCCCACCTTTCCCACCCAGTAGGGTCCTTCCTGCCAGGGCAGCAGACCCAAGCCCCCTGAGCTGAGTCAGAGACACGGCAGGCAGAAGGAGGGCGGCAGGCAGGGATGTGTGGGCATGCTCCTGACGAGTCCACATCCTCCTCATCAGGTTTCCTCTAGAACGTTCACTCTGTAAACTGAAAGATAATTAAATATTAAAGAATATTTTATGAAGGAAAAACCACAGTTCCCGGCCCTCACACAATTATTTTAATTCTGTCCTCACATAATCCATAGTCATTTGTCTCCAGAGTTATACAAGGTGACAACCACAGGGTTTATCCCCATGTGGCACGATGGCAAACTTTTTCTGTATTTCTGCAGTCTTCCCCATCACTGTAGTTGACGAATTGACAACACATAAGCAATAACATCTTGGAATCGGTTGAAAGAGCTGAGCTCCAGGACCGGAAGACTAATGTGTTTGGCTAGCAGTGGTCTCCCTGGAGGGATTTTGCCCTCAGATCTGTAATCCAGTCAGAGCTGTCATCACCCGGGCTGGGCCAGGACCATCCGAGGGTGTGGACCTCAGAAGACAGTCTGGGATGGATGAGCACGGGGTTGGTGATCACAGGAGATGCACGCAGAGAGGAAGCGCCTGCTTCCAGCATTCTGGAGAGCCGCCTCCTGGTCCTCCCTGCCCCTCGGTGTTCCCCGCTAAGGAGAGGAGAGAAGAGAACTAGCCTTTACTTACACGACCCTGTGAAAGCCTCACAGCACCCCTATGGACAAGTGGTGTTATGCTGATTTCGTAGATGAGAAAGTGGGCTCAGAGAGCACTTTGTCCGAGGTCAAGTAGCTATTTAGTCAGAAAGTGACAATCTCCTTTAGTTCTGCCTGCAAAGTGTATGAACTTTCTACTAGACCACTCTTCACTGGTGGAAACTTAGTAGGAATTCATGCTTTGGAAAGTCAGGGCAAAAGACATGATCATTCTGAGACAGTGAACCTGTGTGTCACAAAGGGGGCGGGCAGCTGCCAGGTGCTTCCCAAAGTAAGCCCGTGGCTCCCCAGGGCAGCTCGTGTAAGTGACAGAGCAGTGTCGGCACTGGTTTCAAGTTCAGATCTCGGTTCCGCTGCTCATTTGCTGGCTGAGTGCATCGCCCTGAGCCCCCGTTTCCTCATCCACAAAATGGGGGTGATGACTCTCCTTATCTTAGCTGATTGTAAATTTCAGATGAGAAGAGAAAAAGCTCACGAAGCTCTTCATTGGCCCCCAGCACACTCAGCTCTCCGTAGATACTAGGTGTCAATGCTTGGTCGAGGCCCCAGCCTGAAACTTAAAAGCCACCTCCTAACACCAGTCGCCTGGCATGTCACTGAGGTCACCAGAACTTGTGTGGGGCAGGCTCCTGTGCAGATGGGAAAGCCAAGCCCGCTAGAGAACCACGGGGGTGTCTTAGCAGCCAGGGGAGACAGAAGACACCCTGGGGGCGAGAAGTAGGCGTCAGAGTGACAGCTGGGAGGCAGAAGCAGGGCTCTCTAGAGGACGTCCCCCGGGACTTCCTGCAGACTCTGGCCACTTGGGGACTCGTTTGATGTGCTGGGCAGAGGGCGTTAGGCAGCCAGAGAGTGTGGAGTGAGCTGGACTGTGAGATGTGCACACAAGCTGGGCAGCGACTTGCCCATCCATTCTGGATGCTCCCGCACCCCACCCCGACGGCCTAGTGGGCAGCTTAGGCCTTTTCCCCCCCGGGGGTTCGAGGTCTCCTGACCCTGATTTTGTCTCATTTAACATGATGTTCAACTGTTGCCACTGTCACCTGGGACTGGCGTGCTTCTAAAGAACTGTTTTCCTCCCAGGCTGCTGGCTTGTGTCACCTCAGAAAGTGAAGGATCTTGCTAACTTCAGCTGCTCAGTGTCAGACTCAGGGGTGCTATGTAAACAGTTTTTCCCTTTATTAGGCATTAGCTAAAACTAGGCTGGCCCACAGTGCAATTTTTTTAAAGATTTTATTTATTTATTTGAGAGAGAGAGAGAATGAGAGATAGAGAGCACGAGAGGGAAGAGGGCCAGAGGGAGAAGCAGACTCCCTGCCGAGCAGGGAGCCTGATGTGGGACTTGATCCCGGGACTCCAGGATCATGACCTGAGCCGAAGGCAGTCGCTTAATCAACTGAGCCACCCAGGCGCCCCCACAGGGCATTTTTTAAAAATTAATAAATAGCAAGGGCCAGCAGCCCCCCAAGGACTTGCGGGGAACGGGAGCCAGCCCCATCGCTCTCAGTTTGACGCATCACTGCTCAGTGACCTCTTTCTCAGCCGGGGCCGGGCACATGAGCTTCTGGCCCTGCGCTGCCCCACCTGAAGTGGTTTTGTGAGTCCTGCCGGCCAGGCTGCCTCGTGACCCGTCACACTGGCTCACAAAGGCTGTTCCCTTCCCATTCTTGCCTCTCTTAATCATGTCAAGTCTTCAGGATGCACAAGCCAAACTCCTTTGCCCGAGCTCTGTGCCTTGGAGGGGGTCTTGTGCAGGGTCATCGCTGTTGAGGTCATCACTGGCTTCGGGCATTATCTGGAGGTTCTCTGGTCTGTCTCACAGCTCCAGCCAGGGTGGCACACTCACAAACCTGGTTCGTTTTTTTGTTTTTTTTAGAGAGGTTTTTTTTTTTTTTTTTTTAGAGAGCATTCGAGAAGGGAGGGGAGGGGCAGAGGGAGACAAAGAATCTTTATTTGACAGAGAGAGAGAACGAGAAAGGGAACACAAGCAGGGGGAGTGGGAGAGGGAGAAGCAGGCTTCCCGCCCAGCAGGGAGCCCGATGTGGGGCTCGATCCCAGGACCCCGGGATCATGACCTGAGCTGAAGGCAGACGCTTAATGACTGAGCCACGCAGGCGCCCCCCTGGTTCATATTTTTAAACATTACCAGGAAAAGAGATTCTGCTAGCACGGTTGAGAGTCTCACATTTATCCGCCAGTCCATCCGCCACACTGTCGTGGCTCAAGGAAGGGGAAGGGTTCATGATACGGAAGCCGGGCAGCCTTAAGGGGCCAGCAGGTCTGGGAGACTTCTGAGCTGACGGCCCCCCAATAGCACAGCCGGCCGTGTCTGAGGGGGTAGGCCTGCCATCCTGCAGTTGTCAAGTGAACAGTGCCAATCAGCTTCCAGTGAAGCCACCTCGGACACTTGAGTTTCCCAGGGAGCCCTCTGGGAGTGAGGAAGGGTGCCTTCCCCAGTGGGCTACAATGGCATTGGTGGGACACGTGGCCTGAGGCAAGGGAGCTCTTGCAGCTTTAAGGAACACCTGTCTGTTAGCAGTCTGACATTTTAAGGTGGATTACAGAAAAGTGGAAGCTATTCAAGATAAGAGGCTTGAAAGGGAAAGACATGCAGAGAAGAAATCTACCACGTCGTAACCTGTAGTCAGAGGAGGAGAGTCTTTTGCTGGGTCCCAAGTCTTGCCTGAATCCAGATACTCCTGCCAAAGAGGAGGATGTTCTCTTTAAAAAGGGCACTGTGAACACATCTTAAATAACGACACATCATAGCTTGTAGTTTTAAAGCAAACGATGACCTTAAGATGTGCATTTTGTTTGCTAGTGGATTTCAGGTTATTTCGTCAGTATCGAGTGAAACGTTCACCTTTGGCAATGCCTGGGGACACATGGTTAGGGCAAATACAGCAGGGCGGTTAAGGGCAGCAGCTTGAGAATCGGACCTAAGTAAGACTCCCGGATGTCCCATTCATCAGCCAGGTGGGCACGTTAATTTAACCTCTCCATAGCTCTGTGTCTTTTTTTGTAAAATGGAAAGAAAAGGAACCTCCTTGCACGTGTGGGTGTAAGGACCAAATGAAGTCCCGCATGTAAGATGCCTAGCACAGGACCTGGCGCCTTAGCAATAGTGCTCTTTGCTAATGGCGGGCCCAGTGCTGCTGAGAGCCTCCCCTGGACTCTCGCTGAATGTCCACGATGGTCATTAAGGGGTAGGCAGGGCTGTCATTCCCCTTCCGCGGATGAGATAAGTGAGGCCTGATGAGATTAAGCTACTTGCTCAACGTCACAGAAGAGAAGCGTTTGAAGGCAGACCTTGGGCAGGCACCATGGGCTACACCCCCTCCAAACAGGAACGCCATCGCCAGCCCTCCCCAGCTACTGGCTTCTCGTCCCAGCTCTCGTCTTGGTCTGTGGACCAAGAGCCCCTCCCTTGGTTCCCTGCAGGACCCCTGGGCCCTGACTCTTGCAGACATGACAGCATGGCCTCAGCGGCTTCGGCCTTAACCCCCGAGCCCTCCAGGCAGGACCAGTGCCACCTCCAGATGATGGTTTGGAGTTGAGAGACGCTTTGGATTTGGGGGGCAGTCCAAGGACAGGGCTCAAACTGCCCTGTGTCAACGGTTTTATCCTTACCTCGAGCAGCAGAGATGAGGTTTGAAGCTTTCTGGATCTTCCTGTCCCTATCCGTCCTTTCCCTCTGAGTTGGAGGCTGGCTGTGGGAGCTGGATGTGGCTGGTTGGGAAGGCCACACGAACCCCATTCCAGGGATGGGGTTTCCCAAACACAGATCTGAGCTTCCCAACCTCCCGCACACCCCTGAGTCCCGTGCTTTTGCTGACAAGCCAGTGCTGACTCCTCCTAGCCAGAGACTCACGCCAGTCCCCTTGTGAGCAGGACCCTCACTCCCCTGTTTCTCTTGGCTCCCACCCTCTCATCAGGGTCCTGCAGAGGTGAGAAATGTTTGTAGATACTGCACTAGATAATGTGTCTCCAACTCAAGTAGAAAAAGGCAGTTGGTTAAAAAAAGAAGTGATGCCCAGAACTTAATTTTAATGATGTGCTGTAATGGTCTTCACTATGTTATGCATTAGCAAAATGTTTGGTAAAACTGTTGCCTTCTCTAACTTGAGAGGAACCCCACGTGCCTTCCAAGCTGGCAACCCACGGAGAAGAGGTTGGAAAGCCAGAAGCTAGTCCTCTCTGTCGGCTACTGTTGTCTGCATTTGGTGAGGAGTTACGAGGAGGAGGTGAGCTCGGGAAAGAATTAGATGGTGTTCAAGGGAAATAGAATCCGGAGATCCAGGGCCTTCCAGGGTTGAAAAATCTTCTACACCCTAAGTAGAAAAAGATGAGGAACAAGAAAAACTGGGGGCAACAAAAACCCAGTAAAACTTTTCCCTTGGATAATGTGCCTCAGGACAGGATCAGACTAGGGCATGCCTCCTATTTATTATTCTGAGTACCCTCAAGACAGTCATTGAGGAGAGGAGAGGTATGGAGGTGAACTAGCAGACAAGTTAGGTGCTAGAATTGTCTAGGAAAAGACTTGGGGTGAATGTGGCTATGGGCACCTAAAACTGACAAGAAGCAAATGGGTCTGTGGAGAATTGCATTGCCACCGGAACCATGCGCTGGGGCTCCCCTCCTCTCACAAATGAAAGTCCTTGACAATTTGCAGCTGTAAAAGGACCCTTGGACCTCCAACCGTGGACCTCAACCATGAGCAGGAAGGAGAGTATGCATCCCCGCAGGACAGGCTCCACCATACCCATTTCAGAGGTGGCCAAAGTGGATGGTGGCCAAGGAGGAGGCCCCCAGATGGAAGAGCCGGGGCCAATGCCAACAGTGAGCAGGAGTCTCCGGCAAAGCAGGACCAGTGAGTGAAGGAGCCTCCCTGCAGTGCCGTCCCTGCCCCACCACTGTATCGGGTGCCCCAGGGGATCCGCGTGCCTGTCTTTCTGGTCCATGGGTCCCTGGCCCAGGAAGAGGCTCTTTGGATGAGAAGAGGCTGGGGCACCAGTGTCACCAGAGACCCCAGGCTTCAAGCCAGATGCAGGGACGGGAAAGGACTTTGGGTGGTGTCCCTTGGGGAGAGCGTGAGTGTGCCATGTGTGAGAAGAAAGACCGGCTGGTTTGGCGCACAGAAGGTTGGGTTGCAGCAGAGACTACGGTGTCTGCCCACCGCACTGGCGCTTCTTCCTGAGCATCCGGGAAGACGACAGTCTCCAGCCTGCCTTCCGTAAGGCCGGTGCTGCGGGCTTGGGACTGGACATGGGTGGAAGTAAGGAAAGCCACTTTCCGGCCTGGCCCTTTGAAACACCCCAGGTGATCCTCAGCCCACTCCTACCCTGCCGCAGACATCCAAGACATGTTCTAGATGGGGTACCTACACGAAGGAGGAAGGTCACCTGAACTCCCAAACTGCACAAATGAGACATGAACCTTTCCTGTGTCAAATCAGGGCGATTTTGTGCTTTATTCATTTCCTCGTTACAGCCTGTCCTACTCTTGACTAGCACATCTTGCTCTGTCAGACACATAGTGCTGTTGAGCCTTGAACAATGTGGGGGTGAAAACCCACGTACGATTCAACTCACCAAAAACTTAACTGCTAGTAGCCTACAGTTGACCAGAAGCCTTATCAGTAGGATAAACAGTTGGTCAGCACATATTTTGTATGTATGTGTATTATACACTGTATTCTTACAATAAAGGAAGCTAGAGAAAGGAAAATGTTATTAAGAATATCATAAGGCGGGGCGCCTGGGTGGCTCAGTTGGTTAAGCGACTGCCTTCGGCTCAGGTCATGATCCTGGAGTCCCGGGATCGAGTCCCATGTTGGGCTCCTTGCTCAGCAGGGAGTCTGCTTCTCTCTCTGACCCTCTTCCCTCTCGTGCTCTCTATCTCTCATTCTCTCTCTCAAATAAAAAAAAAAAAAAAAAAGAATATCATAAGGCGGGGAGGCGTGGTGGCGCCTGGCTGGCTCAGTCAGTACATGTGACTTGATCTCAGGGTTGTGAGTTCGAGCCCCATGTTGGGCATAGAGCTTACTTTAAAAATAATATTGTAAGGAAGAGAAAATACATTTACAGTACTGTACTGTATTTTTTTTAAAGAGTTTATTTTGAGAGCGAGAGAGAGAGAAAACATGAGTGGGGGAGGGGCAGAGAGAAAGGGAGAAGCAAGCTTCCCGCTGAGCTGGGAGCCTGACACAGGACTCAGTCCCAGGACCCTGGGATCATGACCTGAGCTGAAGGCAGACGCTTAACCGACTGAGCCACCCAGGCGCCCCAGTATTGTACTGTATTTATGGGGGGGGAAAACCACGTAGAAGAAGACCCACATAGTTAAACCCATGCTGTTCAAGGGTCAACTGTATATCACTGCCACTTAAATATCAGACCTCATTTTGGCCGGTCTTTCTCTGGTTCTGTGCTCCAGCCTTTAAGAGGCTCCTTTAACCTATTCTTGCCACAATCCCTCCCACAGGGCCTTTGCACATGCTATGTACTTGTGGTCAATCTGCCATCTCACTCTCCACAGTGACTGGGTCAAACATACCCATCCTCAAACCTGTGACTTTTCATTTCCCTCCATTCTCAGGAGATGACCTCACTGACTTCAGGGGAAATCAAAGCCATCAGATAGGTCCTTCCTTACTTCCCATAGCTGCACAAGCCGTTCTGTTCCCACGCAGGAGCTGTCCCTCCTCCCACGTGCAGCCCATCCCTCTACCTGTACTTCGGATCCCATCCTTACCTCATTCCTTCCTCCTCGTCAAACAGTCCTTATATGTTCACGTGTCTCACTCAGCGGCTTCCAACTGGCAAGCCCGGACTTCTTCGCCAGAGCCCTTCCCTTTCCTCCCCTTCACAACCCAACTTCTCCAGCTTCCCCTTCACAACTGTACTTGTCTTCATTCCTTCTCTTCCCCTGACTAGCTGTCCACTTCATTATCCTATGAGTGCGGCCCTCTCCAGGTAGCGATGTTCTCTGCCTTTCTCCTAAGCAGGGACGGAAGGTCTGCTAGCTGTGATCTGCCAACCCTTGCGTTCGCAGGAGGTCTCATACTCCCCACATGCCTCTTTTCAGAAGAGATTGCATTACCCCATTTCTACGTGAGGAAACAGAAACTCAGGCCTACGGTCACACAGCTGGGAAGCAGCAGGACAGGAAGGAAACCCAGGTTTCCCCAGATCTTGGTGTGTACTTCCCAACACCCCACCTGTCCCAGACTTACCCTGACCACTCCTTGCCTTCCTGAGCTTTGCCGTATCCGTGCACCGTCTACACTAATATTTCCTTACTGTCTTCCTTGAGTTCCTTCTTTATTTAAACCAATTAATTTTTAAAAGGAAACTACATCACAACTGTAAATGGGAAAAACCATATCGATGGTGTCACTTGCCAAAATTAACAAGGTAGCTATAAAAACAAATGCTTTGGGGGATGCCTGGCTGGCTTAGTAGAGCATGCGACTCTTCTCAGGGTCACGATTTCAAGCCCCACGTTGGGCGTGGAGCCTACTTAAAAAAAAAAAAATTTTTTTTTCAATACATAAAATGTTGTGGACTTTTTCTAACATTGTATTATAAAAAATTTCATATGTACAGCAATGTCCAAAAGAGTTATACAGCGAATAACTGTATGTCCTATCCACCACTTAGATTCTACCATTAACTTTTTACTTACTGGATTCATCCATCTACTTTTTGATTCATTTCAAAGAATATTATAGGTATCAGAATGCTTCCCCGAAATATTTTGGAACACATATCATTTATTAGACTTACCCATTTATTTAAAGTTGTTTTATTTTGCTGTAAAGTTTACATACAGTGAAATGCCCAAATCTTAACTGTATATTTGCTGCCTTCTGGCAGGTGCCCACACCAGACTCCTATCAGGAAATGGGAATTACCATCACCCTAGAAAGTTCTCTCATGCTCCATCCCGGTCAGTCCCTACAACACACCTCCCCACACCCCAGGCAACCATATCTCTAACTTTTTCTTTCATCATAGATTAGTTTTGTCTGTTCTAGAATTTCATAAAGATGGAGTCATACGGTATGTACTCTTCTGTATGTGTCTGCTTTCAGTCAGCATAATGTTTTTGGCACTGCCCGCACCGGTATTTGGTCCTGTTTATTGTTGAGTCGAATGTATCACATCGAATGACTCTACCCCATTTAGTGTATTCTTTCCATGGATGGGCACCTGAGCTCCTTCTGGTATTGGGCTCCAGACAATTCTTCTTGTGATCGAATGTTTTTATTTCTCAGTAAATATCTAGAGGTAGAATTGCTAGGCCATACGTAGGTGTATGTCTAGTTGAAAAGCAAGTGCCAGCATGTTCTCCAAAGCAGACGTACCATTTTGCACTCTCATGGACAATGTATGGGAGATCCAGCTGCCCTGCAAGCTTGCTGGAATTTGGTGTCAGTCAGTCCTTCAAAACCTAGCCATTCTTGTGGGAAGGAACTGGCACCTCCCTGTGGTTTTCATTTGCAATTCCCTGACAATGAATGATGTTGGATATTTTTTTCACGTGCTTATTGGCAATTCATATGTCTTCTTTTGTGGATGGCAGTTCATTTTATTATTGAATTATCGGAATCCTTTATACATCCTGCATACCAGCCCTTTGCTGATATATGTTTGCAAATATTTTTTACCGCGTCTGGGAGTTGTCTGTTCATTTTCTTCAGTGTCCTTTGAAGAGCCAAAGTTTTAAATTTTGATGAAGTCCAGTTTACCAGCTTTTCCTTTGATGGTGTTATTGCTTTTTGTGACCTGTTTCAGAAGACTTTGCTTCTCCCTGAGTCACGAAGGTACCTTTATATCTTGAATGAATTTTTAGATATGGTGTGAGGTAAGGTTTGAGGCTCTTTTCTCTTTCTGTAGAGATACCCAGTTATTCCAACATCATTTATTAAAAAGACTTCCTGTCCTATTGGCTTGCTATGACATCTTTGTCAAAATTCATGTCTGTAACTGTGGAAACAAACAAAACCACATTATTGAATTTTTAAAAATTTTAAATAAAATGTTCAAATGAAAATTAAATGCAGCTAAAAGTAGTCTAATTGAGTTACAAAAATTCATATTTAAAAATGAGTTCCTAAAAAAAAAAATAAGTTCCTCACTAAGAAAAATGGGACTGTCAAGGACTGGTCTATCATGAAAGATTTCTTGGTTTCCTAGTATCATTTATATCTAAAATGAAAATCAAGTTCTCCATCAAAAAAAAGAAAAAAGCCATTCTCTTCTTAAACCATGGTATGAACCAGCTTTGAGAATGCCAAGAGCCCATATGTATGTAGGTGGAGAGAGCCAAAGATGTTAACTGTCTTTCTGATACAGTTATCAGTTTGTCACGTACAAAATGGTCATCAGCGTCCAGGAGGGTTTGTTGCGGTGATGCAGGTATAGTCAGTGCTTGGAAACCCACACCAGTGACCCTCATCACCTACAGGGCCCGTCGACCGTGTGGCAGGAGGGTCATGTGGTCGTGTGGGCAGTGTCCTGGTCAGTGTCAGGAGGACAGCCAAGACCACGCTTCTTTTAGCTTTCTCCTGAGCCTAAGAATGGCGACATGTGCGTACCGGGTGAGGCATGCCTCTCATTTTAGCTTCCCTACTCCTCCTAGAGAAAGGCAGACGCACCCAGGTCATCCCGCCTTTGCTGGGAACCAGAGGTGCACCAAAGCCACGCCACCTGCCCAAGGGTCGCTCCACTGGTGAGCTGGGGAGGTCGCACGTAAAGCCGGGCCGCCTGGCTCCACGCCCGCCCTCCTGAGCCCTCTGCAGGTTTGCCTTCTCGTAAGAAAAGAGCTTGGCACGCTGCCTACACATACTGTTGCCATTACTTGGTGATGTCGGTTTATAAATTGTTAAAAACCTGTCTGTCTCCATCCGTCCTAAAACATCAGGGAGTGTCCCTTTTGGGAGCCCTACATGGCTCCTTGGGTGCTCCCCACCTGCATCCTCCCCAGCACCTCCTGGAGGCCCTTTCTGGGGCTGCAGCAACCAGAGCACCCCAAATCCATCTCCCGCCGCGCGGGCAGTCCCCGTCTGTACCACACTAGCCTCGCGGTCCAGTGGTGACTCCCGACACCGCTTAATGGCATGGCCTTCATCTCTGACCACAGAACCCTCTCGTTTAGCTTGAGAATGGCTCTGTGTGAGCGATGTTAACGGAGAAGTGGCTTACGCAGATCTGGGCTGTAGGAAGACCACCGGGACAGGGAAGGGCACTCCAGGCAGAGGGAAACTGCAGGGGTCAAGGAGCTGACAGAACGAGGGGCATGTTTGGAGGGTCTCAAAATGGCTTGCGGTGAGGCTGGAGCAGCAGGGCACCTGGCCGGTTAGCCTATGATCATAAATACACCTCCCAATCTCAGTGGCTTAACAAAGCAACGTTTATTTCTCACTTGGGCCAAGTCCGGTGAGAACGGGGCAGCTCCTTCATGGGGTGGCCGAGTGCCCCAGGCGCTGCCTTCTCAGGTCGCCACACACAGCGAGGGTCAGCAACGAGGCCTGAAAGGACGGCGGATTTTCAATGTCATGCCCAACCTTTTGCACTTAATTCTGAAATAATAGTGTTGAAAGATGATAAGGCTTCACAGTCAGAAAGGGCTAGGTTGTGCTGTGCTAACAACCAGCTCCGGATGGTGGTGGCCCCCGAGAGCTTGCTCACACCGCATGCGCGTCAGGCCTGTGGGGGGCTCCGTGTGATGTCTGTCGCTGTCGTGCCCGGCCTCACACTGGCTGAGCAGCCCCTTCTGGAACACTGCAGGTTCCAGGGACAGAGTGGCTGGGTCGGCCCAAGCTGCCGGAACAGAGCACCACAGTGATCCGGGCAGCCGACCTCTGTGCGGTGACTCAGTGACCCAGGCTGCTCCCATCTTTCATTCTTCTGTCCCGACACGGGGTCTCCAACCCACATGCACGGCCACTTGTAACTCCCTCCGGCTGGGAGTGGACACACTGTGTTTATCAAACCACAGGGGAGGCCGGGGAATGTAAAACCATCCCAGACACTTACCGAGTGCTTTCTCTGTGCCAGGCTGCGTGCTAAGCACTTAAATGTGTCTCTTCTGAATCACTCAGCCTGACTGTGTGAGTTCTGCTACGGGACCTCACCACTGTGACCTCATCATACAGCTAAGGGAACAGCCTTCGAGAAGTTAAGGGCGTCCGAGAGCACAGGGCTGGAGATTCGAACCCAGACCTCTGTGTATCCAGAACCCCTGCTCTGGATCCCTGCCCTGGGTTCCTTGCTGATCACTGCCGACAATGTCTTCATCCCCTTGGAGCCCTGGGATTGGGTTCTTATTTTCTGCTCTGTCTCATTTCATCTTCCCCGGGAGTCATGAATTTTTAAACCTCGTGCAAGATCAACCTCTTCACCTAGAGGAGACAGTAAAAGAACAAGAACAGGCAGAAACGGAAGAGCCATCAAACAAGCACGCCGGAGTTCTTCCAGGAAATGTCCACCTGGGGCGGGGAATGAACCAGAAGAAGTTGTGCGGGCATGGTGGGAGGTGGAGAGTGAGTGCTCAGGTCATCAAGGGAATTGTTGCCTTTTAGGAAAAGAGAGACAGAGAGTGGACTTAGGCCATCAGACTCGGGCTACTGCCGTTTCTGGCGGTGAGGAAGGACCTCGAGAGAGAATGAGCTGGGGTACTGCTCTGGCTTTGGCACAGATGCTGGACGGGTGGAGGAGGAGGTGTGGAGCCAACCATCATTTCCAGGACTGTTTGGAGAGAGAGGTCCAAGGCCCTGAGGCCAAAACAAACAGCACAGCCTTCTGTTCTGGCCCCGCCCTTATTTTCACAGGCAGCAGGACCAGAGAGGGTGGTTAATTAAGGAAAGTCACACAGCCCTGTCTGTGCCGGAGCTGGACAGCAAAGCCAAGTTCTAGAAGAGGCTCAGAAAGGAGCAGGGATGTGACCTGGTCTCACTCAAGACAGGAGCCCTCCTGCCCCTTCCTCTCCCACCAAGGGATATGCACCCCAAAGAAATGAGAGCAGGCATTCAAAGAGATATTTGTACCCCCATGTCCATAGCAGGATTATTCACAGTAACCCAAAGTGGAAACAACCCAAGGGTCCATGCACAGCTGAATGGACAAACAATGTGTGGTACATCCACACAATAGATGTACACAGCCTTTTTTTTTTTTTCTAAAGGAAATTTTGACACGTGCTACATTGGGGATGAATCTTGAGGACATGATGCTAGGTGAAATAAACCAGACACAAAAGGACACACACTGTATGATCCCTCTCACAGGCGGTCCTGAGAGCGGTCCAATTCATCCAGACGGAAAGTAGCACGGTGGTTGCCAGGGCCTGGGGGGCACGAGAGAGTGTGGAGTGAGAGTTTCATGGGCACAGTTTCAATTTGGGTAGGTGACAAAGTTCTGGAGATGGATGCTGGTGATAGTCGTGCGACATCATGAACGTACTTAATGCCACAGAACTGTACACTTTAAAAAAAAACCGTTGAAATGGTAGATTTTCTGTTACATGTATTTTGCCACAATTTTAAAAAAAGGATAACCGAGTCCCCCCTCTGCGTGTCACCCCCAGTCTCCCGCTCAGCTGCACCCCAGAGGCCCGCTTCCTGCTTCTTAGTCATCTTGGCCGATTAGGTTGATTTCAAACCTTTCTTCTGTGGATTTTCGCCCCAAGGTGTCCAGCACTGACCAAGGAGCTGAGTGCAGAAGAGGACAAGGGAGGCACAAGTTTCAAAAAGGAAAACTGCCATCAAAGCTCAGATTTTGGAGCTTTGGAGAACCTTCTAGTTCAACCCAGGAGGCAACATCAAAGCAGCCACCAACTTGCCCCTCGGGGCCAGCTGCCTGGATTCAAATAATGCCCCCTCCCCTATACACTGTGTGACCTCAGACAAGTGACGCAGCCTCTCTGTGTCTCAATTTCTTCATTTGTAAAATGCAGGTGCTGATGCTACCCCCCGCCCCACCCAGGAGCACACCTCACTATGGTCAGGTTTGAATGTGTTAATACATGTGAAGCACTTAGAACAGTGCCTGATACCAAATAACAGCCCACAAGAGAGTTTGCTATTATTGTCATCCAGATTCAAGTGAATTCAAACTTCTGCTTGAATGCCTTCTGGGATGGAGAGCTCACTCCTCACCAGGGCACCCTGTTCCCCCATTAGAAGGTTGGGTGTATTAGAAAGCTTTTCCCTCCTTGAACCTCTCTTCCTGACAAAGCTGGCCCTGCCCTCTGAGGCCTGTCATGAAGACACACGTCAGTCAAAGTCAAACGACACCACCTGCTCAGGGGTGTGCTGCCTCGTTTGCCTGAGCTGATATTCCTCCGGGGACCCAAAGCTCACACAGCCCAGATCCCGGAGCGCAGATGTCTGTCCCCATTCAGGACTCAGCAGAGGGTGGTGCGCGCTAGCCTTGGACGCCCATCGGGGCCCTCTCCCATTGGTCCTGGCTGTGGAGTTCTGTGCACCAGGGCCCCAAAATCCTCTAGCTGGTTCCTGAGCCTCAACCTTCCAGGCTTCAGAGAGGAGGCAGCTGCTGGTGTCTGGGGCCAGCCCAAAGGTGTCTGTAGCCCTTCTTTCTCACAGGAGGGAAACAGGGCTGAACATTACTGCTCAGGACTGGGAAGGTCTAGAAAGGAGAAAGAGGTCACCCATCTGGCCAGGGCAGTCTGTCCCTTTGGAAAATTGCTGAGCTCAACCAAAGAGTGTTAAGAGTCTACTGCTACAGTCTCAGCACTTCACAGGTGCATTTGCCAGCATGTTCTAGCAGGGCATGGCGTGGATTCTGGGGTCAAAGCTGGCTCTACCCCTTCCTGCCCGTGAGGCCTACTACCCCTTCCTGTGTGTAAAGCGGGGGCAGTAACAATAGTCCCTGCTCGTAAGGCTGGACTGAAGAGTGGAGAGACGGCGCAGCTCTGCACCTGCATGGAAAATGCTTAATAAATGGGAACGGTTATGGGAAGAGGGGCTTGAGGTGGGCCCTGGATTTCCCACTTAAAATCTGGAAGGATCATTTAGTCTGCTGCTTCATTTTACAGATAGAAAAACAGGCCTCGAGCCAAGAGGTCCAGAACTCACACCGCAGTTTGGTTACCGCCCAGACCAGCACCTTGCGAGCAGCCCCGAGGCTCTTGCTTCTTGTAGGCTCTGGCCCTTGCCCTGCTTGCCAGGCCGGCCCCTTGTGTTCTGGAGGGCAGGTGAGGCAGGGTGGCTGGGGCAGGGGCGATAGTGGCTCTCCCCCTCCTCTGTTCCCTCCAGGAGCCCCCTAGCCTTATGAGGGCAGCACCTGCTGCATCTCCTGCAGTTCTGAGTGACAGCCGCTGGGTGTCGCCACACAGCAAGAAAACAAAAACAAAAACAAAAACAAAACGACGGGTCGCTGGGAGCCCAGACCTAATGGGAGTTCCGTCTGGGAACAGACACCTCCCAGAACTGCCCCCCATCGTCTGTGGGCTCCACGCCAGGCTGTCCCCAGCAGCTCCAGAGTTCCCCTCACAGCGCTCCTGACGATTTCAAGCCTTTCACCACCTCCTCTGCCCCACCAGCTGCTGAAAGGGAGACCTGGCACAGCCTCTCGCAGCTTGAGCTCCCCCCTCCCACAGTGCTCCACAGCCACGTGGGACCCATCACCGCCCCCGGCCTGCCAGTGCTACCCACCTTTGCCCTTGCAGGGCCTCCAGGTGGCGAGCCCTCCCTCATTTCCATCTGGGACGGGCCTGCTGCCTGCTAGACACTGTGCACAGAGGATTCCGAGTGCTTTATGTGTACCGCAACCCCATAGGTAGGTACCATTTTCCAGAAAGGGAAACTGAGGCACAAGTAACACGCATCGAATCTTAGTTATTAAGTAGTAGAGCCAGGGCCTATGCCATCAGCTTCAGAGTCTGAGCTCTTGCTGGTAACCACTTTTCTATGCACACTCCATCCCTCTCTCCTGACCACCCACGGAGGTCTTACCCTCTTGTGGTGTTTCATGGGTGGGGCTCACCGGAGCCTCTGTCATTAGATGGGGAGAGCAGGACTGTGTGAATTCACCTCTGGCCTTGCAGCTTCTGATCCCTGAACAGAATGGTTACTCTGATGGGGGCCTCTGCTTGGCCCCGGGCACCTCTGAGTTCAGGACCTCTCTGCGGGGATCAGGCAGGCTCCGTCTCTGGCAGGTCCAGTCACTTCAGGCCGACTGCAGCTAGGGCATCTCCTGGGTGGGGCAACCCCCTTTCCCTTGCCACCCTCTTCATCCATACCTTACTTTCCCTTATGAGTCGGGGTGCTCTGGAGCTGACTCATACCAGCTCGTGAGAGTTAAAGGCAAAACCTCCAGGAAATTTGTGAGCTGGTTGTTGAACGCCATTGTTAAAAATCAAATTATATAAACTTACAATTTAATAAGTTATATAAAAACAAAGGTAATAGGGGAGCTTGGCTGGCTCAGTGGTTAAGCGTCTGCCTTCGGCTCAGGTCATGATCCCAGACCAGGGTCCTGGGATGGAGCCTCGCATCGGGCTCCCTGCTCAGCAAGGAGCCCTGCTTCTCCCTCTGCTGCTCCCCCTGCTTGCGTTCGCCCTCTCCCCCCCTCTCTCAATCTGTCAATAAATAAATAAATAAAATCTTAAAAAAAAAAACCCTGAGGGTAATAAATATTTCAAAGTCATTACCCTCTTGTTATATTACTACATTTGTCTGTCATTCATGGTCTCAAGGTCACTTCTGTCTATTGGATCTGTCCAGTGCAAATTCTATATAGCGGTGGCTCCACAGGGGGCCGAGCATGATTTCCCGACCCCCTGCTCGGTGACCTTGCCTTAGTAGTTTGAAAGCAGCCATGATGGGAGTTTACACCACAGAAACGTGGCAAATGCTACACATGGCGGCCCCCCACTCCCACCCCATCCCCAGAGATCCAGTTAAACAGTTACAGGCTTCAAAGCCCCTTGGGGCAAAGGGGCCGGCCCAAAGGGAGCAGGGCTCACTCCCGTTGTAATCCTTCACCGACTCTGAGGCCTGGCCAGAGTCTTTGGGCCTCACCTTTCCCATCTGCAAAACAGGCTGAGAATACAGCTTTGAAAAACTGAGGAGCCGAAACCATGCCCTCAGGAAATCTGCCAACAGCCCCCCGGAAGCGGGTCCGGTTGCGGCCCTCGGTGAAGAGGAGGAAATGGGGGGCTGTAAGGGGACAGGCCCCCTCATCAGAGACGACACGGCAGGATTGGGCCACACTCCTAGCAGCTGGAGCTTGTTGGCCCCGTAACCATAGTACCCCGGCCATAAGGGGGTCTGGGGGACTGTCCGAGGTAATAATGTGTGTGGAAGGGGGCGCCTGGGTGGCTCAGTCAGTCGTCTGCCTTCAGCTCAGGTCATGAGCCCGGGGTGCTGGCTGGGAGCCCGCTTCTCCCGCTGCCTGCCCCTCCCCCTGCTTGTGCGCGCTCTCTCTCTCTCTCTCTCTCTCTCTCGCTCGCTCGCTCTCGCTCTCTGACAAATAAATAAACAAAATCTTAAAAAAAAAAAAGTGTGTGGAAGAGCTTGGCACCGATCTGGCTCCAGCAGGAAACGGAATAATTCCCCGAGAGGCTTACAAGTGGGGTCTGGGCCCACCCACACTGGAGCCTCAACTCTTCTCTTTCCTTCTGTTTTCGAGATCTCTGGCCCGTCAAGACACTGCTTGTCTAAAGCCTCACTTTCCCCGCATGGAAAGAGGGATAATAATAGCCACCTGGAAGAGCCACTCAGAGGATTGGCCATAAAGGATAGAAAGTGTCTGCTGAGAAGTGGATACTTAATAAGTAGGAGTGATGGTTTGAGATTATCTTTTATTTCTTGTCACTCAAAAGACAGCAACAATGCCCAGCCCGGTCCAGGGAAGCCGGCGACTGGGGGGCCAAGGAGGCAGGACCTCGCCCTCATCCCGGCCAGCTCGGCCTCTCAGTGGGCCCTGGCCCTAGAAGGGCCTCAGAGGCGGGGACACTGTTGCTAGGCACCGGTTGCCAGGCGACACACTGTTTCTCCTGGCCGGGCCACCTCCCAGAGGGCCTGGGCTTCCCTGGAGCAGCTCCCGTCCCCTGCAGCCTCTCACCAGAGCCGCAGCAGAGGGCAGGTGAGGGTGGGGCCCGCTGCGGTTGGGCCCCAGGAGGGCCTGGCCAACGTCCCTCAGCCAGGCCCCCGCCCCCGAGCAAGCTGAGGGAGGGACAAGGAGCCCCGGGCTGGCAGTGAGCTCCAGAGCTGGGCTGGGAGGTTGTCTGTCCATTGGGTTCCCAGAGGAAGCCAGGAGGGGATTCAGATAAGATCAGGGGCTCGGAGTCAGATACCCCGGGGCCTGAATCCTGGCTCCTCCCACCCATCATGAGCTCATCCTTCATCACTTGGCGTCCTAGTTTCCTGGCTGTAAACTGGGGAGATAACGAGGTGTGGGGAAGGGGGAATGAGCGTATATGATTATGTGTTGACGACGACCAGTCCTTCCTTCAGTTGGGGGTGTGGGTGTCGGTGGAGAGGGACGGGCCGAGCGGAAGGCCCTGGCTGGGTGGGGCTCCAGCTTCACCTCTGGGGCCTCTGCAGCCTGGGCCTGAGACAGGCTCCGGGGCTTGGGCTGCTGAACTGATGGGGCTCCCTGTGCTTCCTCCCTAGGCGCCCCCCGGGGCCCTGCCCCACAGCACCATGATGGGGAAAGTCCCCTTGGGGGTTGTCTCCCCTTATGTGAAGACGAGTTCGGGGGGCTGCACGGATCCCCTGAAATTCTATGCCACTAGCTACTGCACAGCCTATGGTGAGCGCCCCTGTGTGCTGGAGCCACCCTAGGCCGTGGGGCAGGATGGGGGGAGGCCCTCCCGCTGTGAGAGGAGCAGCCCCAGCGGCCCTGTCACACACGCTCAGAGGGACCCCAGCGAGCTGAACCGACCCATCCCCTGAGCACCCCCAACAACCGTGTCCATGCCTGTCCCATCAGGCTGGCTTTGCCCCGCTGCCCCTCCCCCGAGTCCATCCCGTGATTCTGCCACACTGACCTTGTCCCTCCCCTATTCTCTCCATTCCCCGCTGCCGCAATCTCGAAGGGCCAGGCTTTCACGGCTCTTGTTCCAGCCCCTGGCTCTATGCCTTCTCCATCCCGAGGACCCCTGGGCCCTGGGGGGGGGGGTTGGGGGTGTGTGGCGGGCCCTGCTTGGGAGGCCCTGCTCACTGTTCTTCCACTCCCCTGCCCCACGGGCCTGTGCTGTCCCCTGGCTTCTCCTCCGGCAGGTCGGGAGGAGTTCCGGCCCCGCACGGGCAGCCACGAAGGCACAGGCTACAGATCCAATTACCGGCCTGTGGTCTCTTACCCCGCCAACCTCGATGCCGTGGACAACCCAGCCATGGGGTAAGGTCTGCAACCCCTTCTCCCTCCCTGCCCCGCTGAGCCTTAGCGCTCAGGGCCATTGGAGCTCATCGGCCCGACTGCGGGCTCCGTGCATGGAGACCCTGAACCTTGCCTGGCCTAGGTCTGGCGTCCTGGGGCACTCAGGGCATGGCACCCACCTGGGGCCCCAAGGCAGGCGGACTCCTGAGGCATCTGTGGGAGGTTTGAGGGAAGTGGGCAGCTTCCAGAAATAAGCACTGCAGCCTCCGGGTGGCTCCTGCTCTACCCTCAGGGAACAAGGCGGCCACAGTTTCCAGTCAGTGACCAGTCAGAGCTACTGCCCCCTGGAGGCGCCTGATGGCAAGTACCCACTGCCGTGGAACATGCATCAGACCAGCTCTGGCTACTGGCGGGAGAAGCCCAGTGCGGCGACCCCCACTAAGGAGGTCAGTGCTGGGCTAGGGCCAGGAGACAGAGGGACCCCAAGGCTGGGGTGGAGGAAGGGCCGAGGGGGCGGAGAGCGTGAGGATCCCCCCAGCGGGGTGGGACTGCCCTGCCAAGAGTTGGCCCAGGCTGAGACTCCTGGGCGCCGCGGAGCCACCATGCGGCTGAGAGTCTGCTCACCCGTGTCACCTCCGTCCCCATCCCCGGAGGCACCGCCACCTCCCCTCCACCTCCATCCCCGTCCCTGTCACTGCCGTCACCCCCACCACCCCCGTCTCCAATCCCAACACCAACCCCACCCCCGCCCCGTGGTCCCCACCATCCCGTCCGCATCTCCAGCCCCGCACGACCACCCTCACCACCAGTGTCACATTTCCTTTTGTCGTCCCCATCTTCTTCACTCCATCGACATTATGATCATCGTCCTTATCACCAGCAGGAGAATGTATACTGTCATTCATTCGTTCATTCATTCATTCATTCAGCTGATGCGTTCTGAACATCTCTTTTTTTTATTAAGATATTTCATTTATTTGTTTGAGAGAGAGGATGAGAGAGAGAGAGAGCACATGAGAGGGGGGAGGGTCAGAGGGAGAAGCCGACTCCCCGCTCAGCAGGGAGCCCGATGCGGGACTCGATCCCGGGACTCCAGGATCATGACCTGAGCCGAAGGCAGTCGCTCAACCAACTGAGCCACCCAGGCGCCCACTGAACATCTCTTTTATATGTGAAGGTGCTAAGTGCTGGGGAAAAATGCAACAGGGAAGAGGCAGGGGGTGAAGCAGTAGTGAAGGGGTTGCAACTGCAAACCAGGAGGGTGGGAAAATAGCTTGCTGTGGAGACGCGAGTCAAAGACTCAAGGGAAGTTAGTGTCCCCTAAGTGCAGCGATGTGAGAGAGAGTTCCAGGCAGTGCAGATGGCAAGCGCAAAGGACCTGAGGTGCGAGTATCTGATGTGACAAAGAATAGCAAGGAGGCAGGTGGCTGGAGCCAGGCAAGGAGCCAGGGTCCTTGTGGGTCTCTGTCAGCCCATGGGGTTCTACTCCTAGTACAATGGGACTATTGCAGGGCTCTGAGCAGAGGAGGGACATGACTGGACTTTGTCAAGGGACCCCTCAGGCTACGGATACTCTGTAGGGGTCCAGGGCAGAAGCAGAGTCAAGACATGAACTGCCATCCCTTTGCCTGGAGTGTGACTGGCCACTTCCTCCTCCCAGGTCAGGAAGGTCCATTTTGACACCCAGGACTGTGGGCCGCAGGCCATCACAGGGCTGGAGCCCAAGGACGTGCCCCTGCTCCACCAGCTGCAGGGCAAGGGCTCGATGGAATGGGAGAACGCCCGGCATGTGAGTGGGCAGCCCCCGGTCAGGGCTGTGAGTGGGGCAGAGGGGCCAGACTCACCTCCTTCCCCTCCTGGAGACGGGCACTGCTCTGACTCAACCGAAAAGCCAACTAAATGTGGGCTCAGGGTACCTAGAAAAACTGGGGAGAGCCAAGGATATTTGGTATTTCCAAGACAGCATCAACGTGGTCACCACGGGCTTCCTTATTCGGGTCTTAGGACTTCACCCCAGAGGCCCCTTCCCTCCCCTCGCCCATCCGGACTCCCCGAGCTCTGGGCAGTGCAGTGTGGTGGGAAGACCTACTTTACTCCCTTAGCCTCTTTCCTCGCCTTGGGCCCCCCCTTCAGCTGAGTCCCTGGGTCCCATGTTCATTCCTGGGAGTCCAGTGTGGGTGGGACGGGCTTCATTGTCACAGGAGAACTTACCGGGAGTGTGTGGGGTTCTGCTGCCCCATCAGAGAGGGGCCTGCCGGGCCTGCCGTCCCTGGCTTCCCCTCGGGGACTATACCGTGCGGGTCTGCTCAGAACACTGAAGAGCCACCACTGCCGCCAACCGGCCCCAGGCCCTGGTCCACCTTGCGGGCCCCAGTGCTCTCCCTTCTGTGTTCCAGGGCCCGTGCTTCATGACCTCTGAGTACAATTCCAAGTATCTCAAGGAGCCTTCAAACCAGCCAGGTAGGCCCATGTCTGAGCTCATGCTTTCCTCCCACTACACCTCCCTCCCCCTGGCCACAAGGAGAGACATGGCAGGGGCGGGGGGTGCAGACGGAGCTGGTGCTGGACAAAGAAGGCACCAGCAGGAAGAAAGAAGGGTACAGAGGCAGCCTGGGGGACCTGTGCCCTAACGCCAACCCCCCCCGAAGGATGACTCACTGGTTTAGGAGGGCTGTTGATCCCGACCCCAGCCGCCTCCCGGCCTGTTGGCACCTGCCCTTCCTGCACCTCTCTTCTCCTCTCCCGTGTCGTTCTCTGTCCTGAACTCTGGAGTCTTCCTGGTGCCCATGATCCTATAGCTCAGGCGTCCAGATCCTTGGAGCCAGCTCCCTCCCCACTGGCTGGGACACTGAGCCTCAGGAGGCCCTGTGGGTAGAGCCAGCTAGGTGGCCGGGATGGGGGGCAGCACAAGGGGGATGTCTTTTGCAGATCTCTTGCAGAAGAAATCAATTGGCGCCAAAGAAGAGACTGGCTTCACTGAAGAGTCCACCAAGAACCCCATTGTCTTCCAGCCCCCTTCCCAGGCCCTCCCTGGGGACCCGGTAAGTCAGGCCTGTGCCCATTAGAATCTCGGGGTGACTTCTAGCTTAAAATGTGTGAGCTGCTGAACCCTGTGGTCAAACACGAGATGAACAAGTGTGGGTAAAAACCATTGCTTTGGCCCAGCTCCCCCAGTTTACGGATGAGGAGACTGGGGTCCCAAGAGGAGAAGGGGCAGAGCCAATGTTACTCAGAGTCCAGGCGAGGGCCCTGGCCTGCTGCAGGTTCTCACTCAGCATCGTTACTCCCCAAACTCTTCCCTTCCCCGGTTACCCCAATCACACGCACGTGTCGTGAGCCCCCTCTGCGCTCAGGCCCCGGGGGGCAGCTGCCGCTGCCGGGCTGACGCGCCTCTGCGGGCCTCTTTCCAGGTCCTCCTCCCTGGCCGGAGTGTCACCAGGTCTGACTTCCTCCCCATGTCCCACCCTCATGTAAGCTGAGCCCCTGGGGGTGGAGGGCGGTCTGACCCCAGGGCCTGGGGTCCTTCCGTGGGGCAGTGGGACAGTAGCTGGAGGACTGCGGGAGGCGCAGCTATGCTCTGGTGCCAGGGGGCTCGTCTGCGGCCTTAGGGGGACGAGTTCCTGCCTGTGCTGGCCAGAGGCTCCGAGTGGGAAACGGGCTACAACCGGGTGACGGAGAGGACCCTGAACCCCAGAGTGAGTGGACTTCGGGGACCGGGGGGCGGGGGACTCCCTCAGAGCGGGAGCATTCCCACGGGAGGGGGCAGGGAGGTTCCTTGGATGCAGACACACTTGGGCGCTGAAGGATGGGAAGGATCAGAATATCTGGACCCTCCCGGGGAGGGGCGAAGGCCCAGGGATCGGAAAGTGAGGGGTGTCTTTGACCCAGGGAATTCCGTGTGCCTGGAGGGGCAAGGGCGAGGTCCTGGGGCTGGGGGCAAGCTGGGGCCCCGTGTGCCTCTGCCGGCCCTCCCTCTGTCCTTGCCGCCTGACTCTGGCCACCCACCGCCTTTCTGTGGCTCCGTCCCCTGCAGGTGCCCCCTCCCGGCCCAGAACCTAGCAGCATGAGCCACTGGCAGTTCCAGCCCCCGCAGCGCATGCAACAGACGAACTTTGCCTTGCTGGGCCGGGAGACCGTGGGGAACAAGGTGAGGCCGGGGTGCCCAGCCCCACTCCCAAATCTCCACCCCCTCCTGACCTCACAACTCCTCTCCGTGCCTCTGGTGCAGGAGCCCACGGGGTTCAGCCTCAACAACCCCAGCTACTTCCGGAACCCTTATGACCCTGACATGGATAATCGGTACCTGACCACCTACAACCAAGGGTGAGCACCCCCCTTCCCTGTCCAAACCCAGGGCTGTGAAGCCAGCACGCATTTCACAGGCAGACACTGGGACAAGTGATGAGCTCACAGCCTGTGAAGTAGACCAACACTGAGCTAGTGTGGGATCCCCCAGAAGCAGCCCCTGAGCCAAGGATCTGAGCGCGAGCCTCTTACTGGGGAGTGCGGGGGAGCTGGGAAGTTGTGTGGGAAAAGGAAGGCAGCCCAAAGCCAGCGCGTTATTAACCAGATATCCCGTGGGGAGGCTCTAGAAAACTGTGCAAACACACGACTCAGAATGATCCCGGCCAAGGGGAGAGCGAGCTGGGATACTGGTACCCCCACAGCCATTGGTCAGTAGTTTAGGGCGGTCCCCGGGGACCATACTAAAAATCCCAGGCACCTCCTTGCTACAGTTTGCGAAGCAAGCCCCAGCCGCCCAAGGGCAGCCGACCTCTGCGCTTCTCCCTGATGCTGTGCCCAGGCTGGTGGGCAGGGGACGAGTAAGGGGCTGAAGGGCGTCTGGGTGGAGCAACATGGCATCTGCAAAGATACTACGTCCAGTCCATGGTGGGGGGTGGGGGGCTCTGCGTTCCCAAGAAAGTAAGCTCTTTGCCGAGCATCCGGGAGGGCTTCCAGGAGGAGGTGGCCCGAGAGCCATGGGGAGGACTCCCGGGACCAGGACTGGATGGGGAGGGCATTGCAGGAGTGGGTTAGAGCCTCCTTGCATGACATCTGTCATCTGTGCCAGCGTGTGTCACTTGTGTCCACACTGGCCCCCCACTTGGTCTCCCAAGTTGCCTCCCATCCTTGGGGCTGGCGCCCCTCTTTGGGACGGGGACCTTGAGGCTCAGATGGGAGAAGTGGCACCTAAGCCACATTGCAGGTCCGTGACACAGGTGGCTGCTCCAGTCCCCATGAGGGGGAGGGGGAGGGGCAGAGACTCAGGCTGGGTGTCGGCGGACAACAGTGTCCCTGTCCGTCCTTGGGCAAACGCCCTCCTCCAGCAGCCCCGGCAGACCGTCGGCCCCAGCCATGTCTACGGGGTCCTTCTCCCGCCCGCGCATTGGCTTTCCCGAGCTCCTGCCAGGGGTCAGGCGCGCGCGGCTCCTTCCCCAGGGGTTGTAATCACTGACTTCCTCATGTATCTCTCTGCACCCCCACTTCATACGCTCAAGGGCATGGCCCACATCTTACTCATCCTGGCCCTTTCAGAGCCCGGCCCAGTGCTCAGGGAGCATCAGCAAAATGCAAGCAAAGTGGACCGCCCAGAGAGAAAAGAATGAGCCGGGGTCTCCACTCCCCCACTCCTAAGAAGTTCATGGGCCAGGGAGGGAGGCAGTGTGCAGACTGTCCTTTCTGCTCCCGAATGCTGGCGCAGCATCGGGGGGCTGGGCGAAGGAGGGCCGTCCAGCTCAGCGGCAGAGCCAGGGCAGGCTTCCCGAGTGAGCAGCGTTCCCCAAGTGGACAGGGGCTCAGGGCAGAGGACACAGCATGAGCAAAAGCAAGGAGGCTGGAGGGATCTGAGGCCATTTGTGCTCTGCTGGAGCCAAGATTCCTGTCCAAGAAGGACAGAGAGGCTGCAGAGGTGGGCGGAGGCCAGCTTATCACCAGCAACACCCCCGCCCCCCCGTCCCCACCCCGTGCTGCAGGTACTTCGAGAATATCCCCAAGGGTCTGGACCGAGAAGGCTGGACTCGAGGTGGCATCCAGCCACAGAAGCCCGGAGGCTATGCCCTCAACCAGCCGGTCACCCGCATGGAGGCCACCCCCAACCCCACGGAGAGCCTACGGCACCTGCACCCCCACGTGGGAAGGTAGCCAGCCCTCCCTCCCGCTCTGTCCTTTGCAGCATCCAGGCCTTTCCCCAGCTTCTTCCCTCCCTCCGTCTGTCTGAGAGGCCTATTTCTTCTCTCTGGCTTGCTCGCAGCTTTTCCGGCTCCTCCCCCGCTCTCCCCCGCGACCCCCCCCCCTGCATGGCCGCCCCCCCCCCCCCCCCCCCCCGCCCCGCCTCGTTCCCATCCCAGAGGCCAGCTCCACACCTGCTCCCTGCCAGGCTGCAAGGGGGTGGGGACAGAACTGAATGGACTGTGGTTCTGCCTCACTCTGACTCCTTTCGGCTCAATTCAATTCCTCAAAAATTACATTTCTAAGACAATGGCCCAGAGTTGGCAGGCAAAGAATGTGGCTTGGCTGAGAGCTGCCCCAGGGGAGGGGCAAGCAGAAGAGCAGGTCCCACCTTGCCTCACATCCCCCCTCCCCTCCACTCCTCCCCTGCCTGCAGAACCCTGATCGCTGTGGATCCCTTCTACCAAGCCCCACCTCACAGCAGCCGCTTCATGACACCCAACTGAGCCTGAGGCTGGGTAAGGGGCGCCCCGCGTGGGCCAGACCCACATCCCCAGCCCTGGGTCAAGCGAGCCCTGCTGGGGACCCAGCCTCAGAGTGAGGGGTGGAAGACCGGGGCGGGGGGGGGGCTCTCAGGGCCGGGGGAGGGCACAGGACCCCCTCCCCCTGGGAGCCCCTCAAGTCTCATCTCCGTTCCTCACAGGTTTGCCAACCCAGCGGGCAGGACGGGAGCCGGCTACGGTCCCTACCCCCACCCCTCCCTGCCCAGATTCCCCTGGCTACTTTCCTAATGAAATAAAGAGCAGTGAAGCGGGCCGTGTGTCCAGTCACTGGCAGGGGAGCTGGGAAAAGGATGGGGAGGTGGGGTACGGGGCGCGCATGCGGGAGTGGAGGGGCCCCGGGCCAGCTTTGGAGTCAGGGAGGTCGGGTTGGACTCACGGTGACACGAGGGACAAGGACACAGATTCCTCTCCTGTCGGGGGGTCTCCTACAGTTGGTGCTGAGTGCTCAGTGGGTGTGGAAGGCCGGGAGCCCTGGCAGGGAGCCGGCGGTCAGAGTGGGGAGAGGCAGAGGGGGGGCAGAGGGGCAGGCAGTCACAGAGATCTCTCTCTAGAGACGGATGAGGGTCTGTGACGGAGGGACGCCTGGACCCTGAGCCAGGGAGGGGCAGGGGCTGGTTGAAAAGGCTGGTGCCTCAGGGCAGCCCTTTTGTGAGATTTAGAACAAGGATCCTCCCCCACCCCCAAGCACAGTCCCTAAAGAGCAAACTTCTTGTGGGAAGAATGCATCCCTTCCTCCAGACTCTGCCCCCTGACACGGGGGCCCTCAGGCTGCAGGGCGGAGCCCAGGCTGCCTCTCAGTGCCTTCCCTCACCTCCAGCAGGTGCATTTGCACAGTGCACAACTATGCAACCGCACGCTGTGTTCCTGCCGGCACCAGGTCCTCATTTTATAAAGGGGAACCTGGACCCAGAGAGTGTGCCTCAGTTGCTTGAGGTCCTAGGGTAGAGAGGCAGCCGCAGCCCAAGGCGGGGATGTCTCCAGCACCTTCCAGGCCAGCCGGCATGCCGAGGGGCAGACTCAGTGGTCTAGCAGCTGCCCCCTACACCCCACCCTCCGTGGGTGTCTGTGGAGCAGCGCGGCCGGCCCCGGGGGCCCGGGTGTACCAGCCGTCTTGAACGGCAGGCCTGGGGGCTGTCCTCGCTAGGCCTGGCTGGGGATCCATGTGGGACGTGGGTGGCTCCAGCTGGCTCCAGCCCTGGAGGAGGGGAGGAGGGGACACAGTCTCTCCGCTGCAAACCCAGCCAGACTCCGGACCCAGTGACAGCCCCACAGGCTGTGGGTGGGTCCTGCAGGTCCGTGGCCTCCAGCACTAGGGGTGAGTTACCAAATCAGAGATTTGCCAACTGGGCTGGGTCCCAATTGTGGCCTGGCCGTGAGGAGGTGGGGGAGGGGATCGACAGGGCCCCCTCCCGCCCACAGTCCCCTCCCCCCAAATACACAGACCCCTGGAGACGCACACATGTTAACACGCACATGCCAACAGACAAGGACACACAGACTAACACATAAGCACGCCGGAGACAGATGGAGACATACACAAATGCACCGAAACACCCGAACGCTTGTACATGCAGACAGACACGCAGACACAGAGGCAGACTTACAGACATTCAACATGCTTAGACCCAGACACGCAGACACACCCCAACAGACGAGCAGAGACGTACGAGACAGACGGACAGACACACACACACGCCACTGCACGTGTCCGTGTCCTTCTTGCGCACCAGTATCCTTTTACAGCTCACCCCTCCTCTGTCTGACTCAGTAGGGGGTACGGTGTTGGGGACACTGGAGCCTCATCACACCCTTTCTCGGTCCCCTCCACCTCCCATTGTCCTGCACCCCGTTTCTAGGCCATGTGAGCTGGGGCCACCCCATGATGTTTCCTGAGCTGGAGCTCTGGACCGCACCCGAGGGAAGGGGGCTGAGTAGCACCTTTCTCTTTCCTTTAGCCCCTGCCTTCACCCCGTTCGGCCTCTCTCCAGGCAGCCCGTCCCAGCCTCCCCGTTTGGATCCTGGGCCCCAGCCCAAAGGACGGTGTAAGGACAGGGTGACCCAGGGCATGTGGTAGCAGGAAGGGGGGGCCAATGCCTAGCTTAGGTGGTTCTGGAACCCCTGCCTGGTACAGAGCATGGATTTCCCCAACTTCTGGACGAGGAGACAGACACAGAGAGGTGGAGCCACTCGCCCCAGGTCACACAGCACCAAGGGCTGTGGGTGGGCACCTGTTGGTAAGGGCTGGCGTGGCGGCCCAGAGTGGCGGCTGCCTGGGGGGGATGTGAGTTGACTCCGAGTCATATCCGCCTTCCTGACCTCTGCGCACTCCACTGAGTTACTCAGGGCAGGCCCCGTGGGGGAGGCAGGTGTGAGCTGGCCCTTGAAATGGGCAGCATGGCCAGTGGTGGGGGCTGAAGGCGGCGAGGCTGTGGGCAAGGACACAGTGCAGGGGCCGGCTCAAGGCCCGGCCGGGGGTCGGGGGGGGGGGGGGGACGGACAAGTGAGGCTGTGAGGTGGCAAGCCCATGGGGAAGGCGGGTTAGCTAGGTTTTCCTGCCATGCTAAGGAGCCCTTCTCTGTCCTCCTCCTCAATTAGGGGACTCTGTGTCCCCAGGGCAGGAGGGGTGGATACTCCCCACCCTGTGCCTACTGAGGTCACCGAACCCTCTGTTGAAGGGAAGGCCTTTGCCCTGTCACTCCCCCTCTTTGCTGTCAGGTGAGTGTGGGCGCGGGTCCTGTGGCTTCATTTCCCCTCGCCCCTCTGAGGCTTGAGTCCTCGGTCTGGCCCCAGCCAGCCTCAGCCCAGCGCCCTCTCTCCACCCCCGCCGCCCCCCCCAGCCCCGGCGGGGCCTGAGCTCTGGGGTCAGACTGCCTGGGCTCATTCCCGGCTCTCCACACCCAAGGCTGCCCCCTGCCCTGGGCTGTGGAGGCCACCTGACGGTTCTGAGCAGAAGCAAGTGGCAGGTCCCAGGCTGTGGGCTACCCGAGATGGCGGGCATAAAGTGCTCTGCGGGGGACGAGTGGCTGCCTTGATTCTGGCGCAGAGGGAACAGGGGCCCAGCTAGGAGTGGGGACTTGAGATAGTCACAGGCTCTGGCTCTTGCTTCCTCCTGCTTGGCCCTGGACAGGCCTCCTCAGGACCCTTCTCCGGGAGCAGCCCCCTCATGGGTCAGGTAACCCACTGTATGGCTTCGCGGGGAGGCCGAGGCTGCCCCTGTCGTGTCCCCGAGGGCAACTTCTGCCGGGCTCTCCTGGAGGCAGCCTGCCTGTCCCCGCACTGGAAGCCAGGCTTTGGGCGTGGAGGCGAGTCACTCGCAGTGGGTGCCGATTGTAGACGCTACCAGAAGCTTCCTTCTCCTCCCCACAGCTGCTTTAGAAACTGTGGGGGGGTGTACAATGACAACAACTAACTAGCTTTCTGAAGCCCCCACAGCCTGCTGGGTGCTGGGAATATTCCATGGGCCTTCAGCTCTTCAGCGAGAACGCCAGGGGGCCCCTCTCCGGGGGAAGTTTGGGGGCACGGGTGGGAGCTGCGCTGACAGCCGTGGTGTGGGGGTGTGCAGCCCCGCGGGCTGGTGGGACAGCAGGTCGGGGAGAAGCGCTGGATGCCACGCTCTTGGGCCCCACCTCGGACGCACGTGGACGCGTGTGAGGCTGCTGCCTGTCACGGAGCTGCGGCAGCTGACGTTGACAGGTACCATCTGGCCCAGGTCACGTGGTGACGTGCAGAGCCACCAGCTTGCGGGCTTGACAGCTGGCCAGGTGGGGAAGGCATCTGTCTGTGGACCTGGAGCCCCCCCCCCCCGGGGGAGGGGGTGGCAGGAAGCCTGCGTGGGGAGGACGGTGGGTTTGCTACGCCCAGACAGATGGAGGGCCTGAAAATGAGAATCCGATCCCCGCCTTCCTCTTTGACCATCTGGAGGGCCACCCATTCTCAAGGACATTTTCTGAAGAGCCAAATATGCAAGGGTAGAGGAGGAGTCAGGAAGCACCCTCCA